>NC_080164.1:105558597-105776387 GCF_950295315.1 Erinaceus europaeus | reverse complement strand
AAATGGATCTACAGGAACCAAAAATACCAATCAAAAGAAAATTATATATACTTATGTTCATAGGAACAGAGTTTGCAATTAACAAAACATGCAAGTAACAATCAACCCAGGTGTGCAAGGGCAGATGAGCAGCTTAAAAAATGTCTGGTATGTATACATGATGAAATACTACTCAGCTGTTTAAATGATGACCTCATCTCCTTTGCTTCATCTTGCATGGCACTTTAAAAAGTACAAATACAAAATTACAAAAGATACAAAATTATCACACTTTCTAGTGGAACATAATAAATAGAGAATGGGAGGGAAATCATAAAGTAAAATATGGACTGGGCATGGTGTGTTGCATCAAAGCAAAGAACTCTGGGAAAGGAGGGGCTGAAGAGAACTTTAGTGCCCTGGTACATAGTAAAAGATACCTATGTGTAAGTAACTGCACTGTAAGGCACTAACTGCCTTTATAAAAGAAAGAAGCTAAGCAAGGGAAAGTAGACTAACAGAAGCATAAAACAGAATTAGCAAGGCAAAGGATGAGCTAGAGAAAACAAAGAGAGGTGAAAGAGCTCAAAAAGAGATTGAGAGACACTGAAAACAACAACAGAGACATATGGAATGATCTCAAAAGAAGTAACATTTGTATAATTGGCCTGTCAGAGGAAGAAAGAGAGGAAGGGGAAGCAAACATTTTAGAGGAAATTATAAGAAGAAAACTTCCCAGACCTGAATAACAGAAAGGTCATTAAGATCCAAGAGGCTCAGAGAGTCCCAAACAGAATCAACCCAGACCTTAAGACACCAAGACACATTATAGTCACAATGAGAAGAAGTAAGGATAAAGAAAGGATCCTACATGCTGTAAGAGAGAAACAAAAAGAAACAAAAAGTCACAGAACTCAGGTGCCCAATAGCAGATGAGTGGCTGAGAAAGCTGTGGTACATATACATATACACAATGGAATACTATGCAGCTATTAAGAACAATAAACCCACCTTATCTGACCCATCTTGGACAGAGCTAGGAGGAATTATGTTAAGTCAGCTAAGCCAGAAAGATAAAGATGGGTATGGGATGTGCCCACTCATCAACAGAAGTTGAGAAAGAACAGAAGGAAAACTAAAAGCAGAATCTGATTAAATTTAGAGCAGGGCACCAAAGTAAAAACCCTGTGGTGAAGAGGAGGGTGGCCATTGGCGAGGTGCGGCAGGGGGGTGGGGGGTGGGGGTGGGTTGTTGGGATGGGATACAGTCTTTTGGTGGTGGGAATGGTGTTATTGTACACTCCTATTAAAGTGTAGACATATAAACCACATATAATATAATATATGTGTTAGAAGTTCTAGACATATAATATGAGGGGAAAATTGATCATATGTCTAGAATTTCTTAAAACACAGACTGAGTCTTTTTAATACATAGGCTGAGTCTTTGATATGTTGACTCTCTCAAAAGCTTAGACCAGGGAGAACAGAAGGAACTGGTAGCACAGCTATATAAAAGATACTGGGTATTATACCCCAAACCCTAACAAAGGGACTTTTTAAAGCTAACCCAATCACCAAATAATGTGATGATAACAATAACTATCCTTTGTCTTCTTGAACTCTAAGACAGCAGTAAATTCACATTTCCACTATAGAGCCTATATTTCACCCAGTCCTGGAACCTTAGGGTGGGGCCCACTTTCCTGCATGCTTCTCTCAATTCAAATCAAATAATATTGCATCCGCAGATTGCAACCCAATCAACGCAACAAGTGCCACCCCAGCATGCTTCACTTCAGACTGAGTCCAGAGACTTCAGGTGTGGAATGACAACCATTCAGCTTCATCACTTGGGTGAGACCTTTCCTTTCATAGTATTCTCTAATTCCATTCCAGGTGGTCCATTCCCCAGTAAAATCCCCAAACCTAGATATAGTCCAGGTTCCCTGAGATAGAGCATATGTTCACAGGTATCCATAAACTAGGGTAAAATATATACCTGAAAGCAGAATTACACAAGAGCCTACAAGGAATACCCCCCCCCCCCCCAACACTTCATCTGCACTATTCCAGTCTTTAGGTCCATGGTTGTTCAACAATTTGTTTGGCTTTGTATGTTAACTCTCTTTTCAGCCACCAGGTTCTGGATGCCAGCACGGTGCCAACCAGACTTCCCTGGACAGACTACCCCACCGATGTGTCCCGTAGCCCTGCTTCCCCAGAGTCCTTCCCCTACTAGGGAAAGAGAGAGGCAGACTGGGAGTATGGATCGACCAGTCAACGTCCATGTTCAGTGGGGAAGCCAGACCTTCTACCTTCTGCAAACCACAATGACCCTGGGTCCATACTTCCAGAGGGATAGAGAATGGGAAAGCTATCAGGAGAGGGGATGGGATATGGAGATTGGGTGGTGGGAATTGTGTGGAACTATACCCCTCTTATCCTATGCTTTTGTTAATGTCTCCTTTCTTAAATAAAAAAATATATATAAATGGAGATATGGATGAGCACTTAGTGGGAGTCAATGAAAGATCCATGCTGGTTTGTACAAACTGACAAAATTGGACCCTTGTGATCCTACGAGGTTTCCCTTCATCCAGTTTGGAAATTTCATCTCAGTTTAGTGCTAGAATGTGAATTACATGGTGTGCTTCTGCTCTGGGATTATGTTCACTACTTAGATGTAGTAGTAGTAATAGCCAGAAGAAGAATGTTATAAGACACTCTCTACATTAAACTCAAATTCCTGACCTCGAATAAATCCCTTCTCATTGCTACCAGTCATCTCTATCAGGAACAACACAATAGACCCCTTTGTGGGTTCCCATTACCTTCAAGTTGGATAAGCAATGGTAGAGAATGTTCCATCCTCCGAAGGGAGGCTGGGCAACATACTCTATGCTACACGGGAAGAAGATGGGTCCTTATATGGGGCAGCTTGGAACGTTCCTACTCATAACCAATGAATGCGAGCTCAGATCTACAGGCATGCAAAAGTCACATAGGCTCCTAAGCTGAATATGGGCTCCAGATCACATCAAAACAATGGAGTTTATAGTGAACAATATTTATACACCTTCCCATATTTGGGATCTATTCTTTTCCTTGATCCAGCTTTCTGGTCCTTTTTCTAGCTATGACATCATCTCCCCAGACAATAACATAGATCCACCTGTATATCACATTTCAGGCTTGGGAAGGAAGAAAGAAAGAAAGAAAGAAAGAAAGAAAGAAAGAAAGAAAGAAAGAAAGAATAAAACTACTATATCCACAGGCCCTTTTGAATATAACTAAAATATGCCTACTAGCTGTCTACAAAGTGGAGGACCGCCCAACTCTTCACATGCACTATACCAGCCTTTAGGTTCATGATTAGTCGACAATTTGTTTGGCTTTATATGTTAACTCTCTTTTCAGCCACCAGGTTCAAGATGCTAAGATGATGCCAACCAGACTTCCCCGGACAGACAACCCCACCCATGTGTCCTGGAGCTCTAATTCCCCAGAACCCCACCCTGCTAGAGAAAGAGAAAGGCAGGTTGGGAGTATGGATTGACCTGTCAATACCCACGTTCAGTGGGGAAGCAATTACAGAAGCCAACCTTCCACCTTCTGCATCCCCACAATGACCTTGGGTCCATACTCCCAGAGGGTTAAGGAATAGAAACACTATCAAGGGAAGGGATGGGATATGGAGTTCTGGTGATCAAAACTGTGTGGAGTTGTACCTCTCTTACCCTATGGTTTTGTCAGTGTTTCTTTTTATAAATAAAATAATAAATAAATAAGTACCTCTCATTACTAAGAAGGGAGTAATAGTAATGGACTAACAGTGAGAAACAAAGACTCTTTCTCTAAAACAACATCTATTGACAACCATAAAACTCACAGACCTCACTATATTTCAGCTGATACCAAGGTCTCAGCTGGATGCTAGTGTACATGGAAGAGATCAAAAAGAGGACGGGATTGAAGTCAACCATACAGAGGTTGGGAGCTCAGACAACAAACAGCACCATTTTGCCTCTGAGCAACAACAGTCAGGGTGCTGACTATGAGAGGGGTAACCTCTGAGCATTGGCCCATGGTCCCAATAGTAAGAGTCTGCTGGATTGGAGAAGGGTTACACAGCTGTAGCAGAGGATTTACATTACTAGGCTCCTGTGCTAAGTCAGATATACATACTAAGTCAGATTGATGGGGTTTACAGTTAGTAGTATTTATATACTTTCCCCATATCTGGGAGTTTTTCTCTTCCTTGATCCAACTTTCTGGTCCTATTTTCAACTGACACCATCTTCCCAAACAAGACTTCAGCCCAACTGCATGTTAGATGTCAAACTCAGGCAAAAATTAGTTAAGTGATGGGCCCCTTGGAATATACCTAAAATAGACTCCTTAGCTTCTTCCAACATGAAAACCCCAAATATCACCTGTGATATTCGTGCCTTTAAGTTCCTGATTATTTAGAAACAAAAGAAAACAAACAAACAAAAATTCTGCTTTATATTTTAATGCTGTCAGCCACCTAGTTGCAGATGCTACCATTACACCAGCATGAATTCCCTGGGCAGATGATGTTACCAATGACTTTTGAAACCCCACCTACACAGACCGCTACCTTACTAGAGAAAGATAGAAACTAGTTGGGGGTATGAATCTACCTGTCAATGCACATGTCCATTGGTGAAGCAGTTACCGAAGTCAGACCTCCCATCTTCTGCACCCCAAGAAGACCTTTGGTCCTTACTCCTAAAGTAAAAAATAAGCAAGCTTTCAATGGAGGAGAGGGGATGTGGAATGCTAGTTGTGGGAATTATATGGAATTGTACCCCTCTTATCATACAATCTTGTTGATTATTATTAAATCACAAAAAAGGAAAGAAAAAGAAAACCACCTTCATAAAGTAGCAAGTAGAAACAGAAAAAGAATAAACAAAAACATAAAACAAACTCAAAAGAGAAATTCAAATTATAGGGTTCAGGCAGTGACACATTGGGTTAAACATATATAGTACTGAAGCGCAAGGACCCACACAATTCCGGTTTGTGGCCCCGACACCCAACTTGCATGGGGTGTCACTTCACAGGTGGTGAAGCAGGTCTGCAGGTGTCTCTCTGTATCTCTTCCTTTCTATCTCTCCACCTCTCTCAATTTATTTCTATCCTATTACATTAAAAAGTACAGAATTCCAGATGGCTATAAGTAAATCACACAAATCAGTAATCACCCTAAAATGGCTTAAATTCACCAATAAAAAGACTCAGAGTGACTGAATGGATTAAAAAGCAAGATCCATCTATTCTGTCTCAAGGAAACACATATCTGAAGGAAAGACAAACAATAGCTCCAGTGACAAGCTAGAATAAGATATTCCAATATTGCAGAAGAAAAATGGCTGGGACAGCTATTCTGCTCTCACAAAAAATAGACTTTCAATTTGCTATTTCAATTTCAGTAATAAATAGCTGAGCATTTATGTTTGTATTATATCCCTTTGACAATTTTTAAATATATTTCAAGAGCATAAATCAAAATTTTAAAATATTTTAACCATTTGCTAATTATATATATTAATATTTACATATGATTTAGTAAGATTGAAGTTAATGTAAAACTTTTCAGCTGAGTATTTCTAATATGTATTCTCAGTCTCTCTGCCTGCCTTATAGTGGACAATCACTGTTATCATCCTTCTAAATATAATATATCACTTTGTTACACAAATAGCCCTTACTATGAGCTTTGTTCTGTACCCTTGGTTAATATATCAATGCATGTATATTGCATACAAATATCTATAGAGCTATTTCACTTAAGTGTCTTTCAAACTTATAAACTAGAGATTTGTTGTGTAGAACTTAGTTTTGAAATAGAATCCTAGATTTCACTTTTCACTAAACCATGTGATAATAAATGGCAATGGTAATCATTTTGTAATTTAGATCCTGATTATGAGACCTCTAAATACTGATAAATCAATGTCTTAGGGGCTGGGTGGTGGCACACCTTGCTAAGCACACATGTTACAATGCACGAGGACCTGGGTTCAAACCTACCTGCAGGGAGAAAGTTTCGTAAGTGGTGAAGTAGGACTACAGGTGTCTCTCTGTCTCTCACTTTTTACACACACCCCCTTATTCCCTTTTACTCTCAGTTTTTGGCTGTATCAGTCCAATAAAGAAAGATAATTAAAGAATTAAAAAGTAAATCAGGGGAGCAGGTGGTGGCATACCTGGTTGAGTGCACATGTTATAATGCACAAAGATCCAGTTTCGATCCCCTGGTCCCCACCTGCAGGGCTATAGCTTCACAAGTGGTGAAGCAGGACTGCAGGTGTTTCCCTCCCTCCCTATCTCCTCCTTCCTTCTCAATTTCTGGCTGTCTCTATCCAATAAGTGAATAAACATAATAAAAATAAGCCAGTATCTTTTCCTGATGTGTCAGTTTTGTCTATTGTTAAGCATCATGAATCCATTTATTTATTTTTTATTTATTTAAGAAAGGAGACATTAACAAAACCATAGGATAGGAGGGGTACAACTCCACATAATTCCCACCACCCGGTCTCCATATCCCATCCCCTCCCCTGATAGCTTTCCCATTCTCTATCAACACACAGATGAGTGGGCTGAGAAAGCTGTGGTATATATATACACAATGGAATACTACGTAACTATTAAGACCAATGAACCCACCTTATCTGACCCATCTTGGACTGAGCTAGAAGGAATTATGTTAAGTGAGCTAAGTCAGAAAGACAAAAATGAGTATGGGATGATCCCACTGATCAACAGAAGCTGAGAAAGAAGAACAGAAAGGGAAACTAAAACAGGATCTGATTAAATCCAGAGTAGGGCACCAAAGTAAAAAACCTGTGGTGAGGGGGAGGGTGGATATTTGGCTTCCCGGGGCGGTGGGAGGGGGTGGGAGGGTGGGATGGGACACAGTCTTTTGATGGTGGGAATCCATTTATTTTTCCTGTTTCCTTGATGACCTGTGGATTGTTTTACGTTGTCAAAAACATACAAAGATCAGTCATACTTGCCTACATATGCAACTCAAAGAGAAGACTTCTTGTTAACTTTATTCTATTTTGTCGTTGGCCCTAAACAACATGAGCAGTGAGTGAAGTAATGAATCTTACTTCTGATCCCCATGAGAAAGTGAAAGCTTTATTTTTTTCTTTTCCTCAATGATGCAACCAAGCTTCTTTTTCCTTCTGGCATCCTGACCTTCTCTCTCTTTTCTCAGCTGTATTTTTTGTTTAGTTCTGTACTCAGACACTTCATATAAGATAATAAAATAAATAAATAAATAAATAAGCAGTAAAAAAAGGAAAAACAGAATTTATGCCCCAGAAATCTTATAATTTTGTAAAACACTATTAAATTGCTAATCAAAAAATAGTAATATTATTAATATTTTTGTTCCAGTTTCTTAAACCTTGATATGTTTAAGGCAATATTATAAGGAACATGGTCATAGGGCATTGTCCATGTCACAACAGATACAACTGAAACTAAGGACTGTTGAACTTCCTTTGCACATTAGTGAACTCAGTATATTCTTCACTTTATTCAGGATCCTAAGTAGATATCACCAGTGTGTTGAAAATTTTATTAATTCAAAAACTGATTCTCCAAAAGCATTTGAGAAGTACTAAAGGCATAACATTGTGTACTTAGAAACAAATAGATGATACTCCCTTTGAAACTCAACTCCAGCAACAAGAAAACCCCAATAAAAGTAAACAAATAGAACCACTTCAAGGTTAAAAAATAAAATAAAAACACAGAAAAATAAAAAAAGATAATCTAGTGAATGGAAGGAAACATTTTCACATATACATTTGAAAGTAGGTCCAAAATGTATACAGAATACACATAAACCAGTAACAAAATGTAAGCAATTAATGAAACAAATACAACAGTATAAATGGACAGAGCATTTGAAAAGAAAATTCTCAAAGAATATCACATGAATTATTAAATGGTAATATGTATGTAAAAGTTGAAAAGTTTCAAATAAAAACATAAATGACACAGGAGTATTTAAAAAATAGATGATTGTCAAAGGAGGCCTGGGCTGTGGTGCACCTGGTTAAGCACACATAATACTAAGCTCAAGGACTCACTCAAGGATCTGGGTTCAAGCTTCCCACCCACAGGGGAATGTTCACAAGCAGTGAAGCAGTTGTGCAGGTATTTCTTTTTCTCTTTCCCACTATCTCCTTCTCCCCTCAATTTCTCTCTGTGCTATCAAATAAAATGAAAAAAAAAAGTGGGCACCAGAAGCAGTAGATTTATAGTGCTGGCACCAAGAACCAGTGATATCCCTGGAGAAAGAAAGGATTGTAAAAACAAAAATACAGCTAAATATATAAAAACTGACACCATCTCACCAGACAACACCTTTAGCCCACTTGCATGTTAGCTGCTGGGATCAGGAAAAATTAGTAAAGTCATGCCCCCCCCCTTTGAATATAACTAAAATAGACTTCCAAGCTCCTTCTAACATGAAGACCCCAAATCTCATCTACTGTATTCTTACCTTTTGGTTCCTCATAATTAAACCTTTTTTTTCTTTATATCTTAATGCTTTTTTGTCACTAAATTGCAGATGCTACTATGACACCAACATGACATTCCTAGGCAGATGACCTCACCAATATGTCCTGGAACCCTACCTCTCCAGAGCCCTACCTCACTAGGGAAAGATAGAAACAGGTTGGAAGTATGGATCAAATGCTGCCTATGTTCAGTAGAGAAACAATTACAGAAGCCAGACCCCCCCCCCCACCTTCTGCACCTCATAATTATCCCAGAAGGATAAAGAACACAACGAGAGGAAGGGACACAGTACTCTGGTGGTGGGAGCTGTATGGAATTGTTCCCCTCTTAGCCTACAATCTTGTTAATCATTATTAAATCACTAATAATTTTTTTAAAATGTTGAATATCATGTATTATTAGAGAAATGCAAATAAACCACCCTAATGTGTGTTGTTGTAAGTAAAATAAAAGGACTTGCCTGAGGCATGATTGAGTGTGGATTTAAACAATCAAAGCTTTATTAGGGCAGTACAGTAATATGGGATGTATATAATTAAAAGGACTTTGCAGTAACACAGCTGTACATATCTTTAAACAATCTACTAATTATTACATCAGCAAGACAATAAATTATTGGAAGGGGTAAATAAATCCATGAGTTAGTTAGCCAAAGCTCAGCCCCACAAGATAAGCAATTATCAGCAGGGGTATAGGTTACTCATTATGGCTGTTGAGAGCATTAAGAGTTTATAGATTGGATCACATACACGGGTTCAGTTCCTCCCCTCAGAAGCAGCATAGCTTGTCATAGGAAGCTTTGCTGGGATCCGTGTGAGCTGACAAAGAAGCCAGAGCCAAAACAAACAAACAAACAAACAAACAAACAAAAAACTGGACTCCCTGCTGCCTGTGCTCAAGTCAGTTCTATCCACACACAATTCTTTGTGGGTTTGCATAAGTTTGTGCTACCCTCCATAGGCTGATCTACTACACTCCATAGGCTCACATTAGTCCCTGCCAATTAAATTCTGCAGTCCATGCTATGTCACAACAGTGTATAATCTCTCACCCGGGAGAATGGCTTTGGATATTTATATAAAATAATAATAATAATAATAATAATAATAATAAACCTCTAAGTTAAAAGAACATAAGCAACTATGCTTCCATAATAACTTTATTCACAGAAGACAAAACATGGAACAAATCTAGATGCCTGATGGAGGGTGGCTGTGGAAAGATTCTGCGGTACATTTACTCAGGGAAATGAGCTAATAAAATAGATGAAGCTCTGCCTTGTGTGTAGCATGGGTAGATCTGCAGTTGGTCATGTTAGTAAGTCAGAAAGTGAAAGAGAATTGAGTGGTATTTCCTGTCATAAGTGAAATATAAATGAAAAAATGCAAACAAGATCTTCAGGCACAAGAGAAATTAAACTCTGTGAAATATATAGAGGATACTAGAGGAAATAATGGAATGGGAAATGAATGGGAAAAGGAGATAAGGTAGAGAGGAATGGCACTGGGACATTGGTGGATTAACTATAAATCAATATCAAGGTGTGATGTTTAAAAGTTATAATAGACTTTCTTAAACCAGCACACATTCTTACTTAAAGAGGTATTAAAGTTTTTATTTTAAAAATCATATTGGAATTTATATAAATATGTATTAAATATCTCAATTATTTTTTTAAGTTTTATTAAGATAGCATCTCAGGGCCTGGGTGGTGGTACATGCAGTTGAACACACACATTACAGTACACAAAGACTTGGATTCAAGCTTCAAGTCCCCACCTGCAGGAGGAAAGCTTCAGGAGTGGTGAAACAGGTCTCCAGGTGTCTGTCTCTTTTCCTTTTTGTTTCCCCCTTTCTTCTCAATACCTGGCTGTCTCTATCAAATAAATAAAGATAACTTATTTTTTTAAAGACAGCATTTCACTAAAGTGAATATTTCAGAATTTAAATGATAAACATTTTAAGGTCTGTGCTAAAGTTAGATCCTCTCATTTATTTTATTCATGAAGGTTAATTCACCAGTAGAATTTTGCAAGGATATTGCATTTGACATGTGAAAGTTTTGCACTGGAAATTTTATCATTAGCTTCAATTTATAGCACACCTATTTTTGCTTGTCAAAATGACTATAACTCCAAGAAAGGGTAATAAATAAATATTAATAAAGCTCCCTCTCTCTCTCCATATATATCTATACATATATAGTAATAATACCAGGGCCTGCTTTGATAAGCACACTATTACATGGACAATTTCCAAGAAATGTTCTGAAGTCTAATAATTACCATCCCAGATGTTACATTGTGTCTGCGTGAGGCAGGCTGCGTATGCTGTCACAACAAAAGAGATGCCAATCTTAAACCAACTGTGACCACTTTCAGCATACTTCTCTCTGGGGCATTACAAAAATCAGTCTTTTAATTAGGTTTTGTTTTCAAGTTGGGCTTTGCTTTTCATGATGTCACTCCGTTGTATTAGGATTTTTAGATGCCAATTGATCGTGACATTTTCATCTCTAGCAAGAAGTCATATGTTTGTGCAGCATTTAACTTCAAGTTGAAAATATCAGAGATTCATTACAAACACAAATGTCATTTTCATACTGGATTTCAGGAACATACTAAAATATGACAAACTTATAAAAAAAGGACTATTCTTGAAAACTTCTAATTTGTTATTTTCTAAATAAAAAATTAAAACAATAAAAATACTGATATAAAGTGGATGACATCATGGACATATTGTTGGGACATTTATTTCATAAATCACATACTTTTAGAATGACAAAAATACTTTCAATAAGAAATCATTCTATGTGGAGGTGGCACAGAGGATAAATCATTGACCCCTCAAGCATGTTGGTCCTAATTTCGATCCCAGCAGCACATGTACCAGAGTGATGTCTGGTTCTTTCTCTCTCCTCCTATATTTCTCATAGATAAATAAATGAATCTTTTTAAAAAGAAAAGTAATTCTACAATATATTTAAAGACTGACTTGTGGGGGCCAGCTGGTGGCACTTTGTTAAGTACTCACATTACAGTGAACAAGGACCTGGGTTCAAGGCCCTGGTCGCCGCCTGCAAGGAAGAAGCTTCTTGCATGTTGAAGCAGGGCTGCATTTGTCCCTCTGTTGCTCTTCCTCTTTATCTTTCCATACTCTCTCAATTTCTAGCTCTATCCAATAATATATACATATACATATACATATACATATACATATACATATACATATACATATACATATACATATACATATACATATACATATACATATACATATACATATACATATACATATACGACTGACTTGGGATGTTTTACTATGTGCTTTGAATTCCCAGTTGAGAAAACATTAAACCAGTGCAAACTATCCAGCTAATTTTGGAGCACAGTGCATCTGAGTAATTTAGCCTAACCGCATCTTTATTATAGTATGTCAATTTCAACTGCTGCAAAGTTTGCCACACAGTCAATTTTGGTCTAGATACATATCTTCACTGAAAGTGAAGGATCATAGTGAAACTATGGCTTCAAAATCTACTGCTCATGAAGGTAAAAAGCCAATCGACATTGAACTTTGTAGATATTAATAGTGTGTTTAACAGGTAACAATACATATCTTCCTCTGAGCAGTGCTGCTGCTTATAATGACACCTCATTGCTTCCCTCAGCAGGCACCCTCATTCTATTTGAGTATAATGACTATGCTAGCATCCATTTTTAAGAATGTGTGTTATCATTATTCATTACAATGATGCACTGAAGCTTCTCTGGGAAGCAATAAAGAACAAAGTGTATATTTTAAAGGCCCTCATTTCCCCTCTAAATGCTTGAATTAAGCTGCAGTCTGTGATATTCAGAGAATTGAGTTATGTCTTCAAGCAATGCTTCTCTGGGAGTACATCATGCCTGCAGATTGGGCTCTGATTAGCCTCTGAGTTTTCTAATATAGTCTATTGATTTTCTTGTACTGTAGCTGCTGGTGGGTTTTGTGTGCTGGCATGGGGTTCCATAGTTTGCATGAGGGGATGATCAATGACTGTCTGCCAGGCTCCAAGTGCACACTTACTTCCTCTTCAATAAGGGCAACAGTCAATATCATTTAAGCAGAGAAAAACACCCAGGAACCTATATGCTTATGCAACAACTGGGTTCTTTGCAGATTCACTGCTGATTGTCAGTACTTACACAGAGCCTACAAAAAGATGGCAATCTTATTTGATACTTCAAAATTACCTTACTCTTCTGGTGAGGGACCATATTTGCTTTAAAGATGGAAATGGGCCTTTTCTGAATACATATTATACAAAAAAAAAAAGTGAGAGGGAAATGGCATACTTACTTTAAATTCAACACACTATTGATTTTAAATCTGTAAAGACTTGGACCAAGAGATGAATCAATAACTAGAACCCATTCTTTAAAAAAAAATCTATTACAAAGATATGTACACAATTATTAGAAATGTCTTAAGCATTTCACTCACTGAAAAATGAGACCATTTCTGTGTCATTTTCATTTTGTTTTCAGTAAATCTGGAAGGCTGTTTTAACAAATGTCTCCCAGGAGTTTGGGGTATGCACACCTATAAGTACTTGGGTGATAACAGTAGCAGGTGAGGGGAATTAGGACAGTTCAGGGAGAGGTCAGCACTAATGTTAGTGATGACTGGCTTCAGATCTGTGTCACATGAAAAATAGCACTAAAAAAAAAAAAAACCCAGCGTGTGTTAGAAGAAACAAGTATTTGTTAGGAAAGAAAAATGTTAGCCAATAAGATAATGGGTAGTATGCCTCTCAAACCCACCCCTCCCTTCTAGATATATCTAATTATATATATATATATTTTTTTCCTCCTCTGTCTTACATATAGAGTCTCAGGCATTCAGGACCAGTCTTAAGTTAAAAGTCCGTTCTGTGAAGCCAAATCTTTTAATGGTTAACTATTATTTAAAAAATATTAAAAATTAACTGAAAAATGTTATGCATTTACAAACTATTGTATTTACTGTAGAATATAAAACATTGATTTCCAAATAAAGAAATTAGAAAAAAAATATTGAGGGGCTAATGTTTTATAGTACAGTTTGTTTTTTCTTACCAATCCTATCACCAAGGCCATTCTTATAGTTGTGTGATACTATCTCAATGTAGTATTAATTTTCATTTCTGTAATGATGAGTGAATTGAGCATTTCCACATGTTTGTGTGCCATGTGTATCCATGTGTATTTCTTCTTTAGAAAACCATCTAATCATATTTTCTGCCCACTTTTTAATTGTGTTGTTCTTTTTCTATTTATTTGTTGAGCTGTATGCGTAATTTATAGATGATTGATATCAACTGCTTGTCTGAGTGTAGTGTACAAATATACTTTCCCATCTGAAGGGTTTCCTGTTTATCTTTATGGAATATTCTTTTGATGTGTAGAAAATTTTCTTATTGATATAGTCATATTTGTTCATTCTTGTTTTAGTTTCTCTTGAGCATGGGGTGGAGTCACCAAATACTTTAATGTTAAAACCTGAAATATTTCACCAATGTATACTTCTATGTATTTTATAATTTTAGGTCTAGTATCCACATTGTTGATGAATTTTGAGTTAATTTTGGTTCACGGTGATAGGTACTGATCTAATTTGTTTGTTTGCGGGTGGTTATCCAATTCACCCAACACCATTTATCAGACCCCACCATGAAATAAAGCAAAAGCAGTCCTGAAGGGGAAGTTCATAGCAATACAGGTCCACATTTATGAAGAAGATAAATCATTAATAAGCCATCTAACTACCCAACAGAACAACTAGAAGCAAAAAAAAAAAAAAAAAGATACAAAGGCCATCAGGAGATAGGAAATAGTTAAAACCAGGGTAGGAATAAACAAAATAGAAAACAGGAAGACTCTCAGGTACCTTAATGAAGCCAAGAGCTAGTTCTTTGGAAGGATAAATAAAATAGATAAACAACTAGCCACATTCACTAAAAGAAAAAGAAAGATATCTATGGTAAAATCACTCATAAAAAATAGTAGATATTACAACATAGTAAACAGAGATACAAAGAATCATATACAAGACTATTACAAACATCTATATGAAATAAATTCTCCAGTGTAGAAGAAAAAGACACATTCTTAGTCAAACCAACCGCCAACCTTGACACAAAATGAAGTAGATAAATTTAACAGGCCAATCACTAGTAAAAAAAAAATGAAACAGTAATCAAATGCCTCTCCAAGAACAAAGCCTCATGTCTAGATTGCTAGTATAGTGAATTTTATAAAATATTCAAAAAAGAACTAACAACCATCTGCCACAAATTCTTCAGTAAATTGAAGACAGAATACTTCCAAATACATTTTATGAGGCCAGCATCACCCTGATCTCCAAAGCAATAAATGACTCCAGCAAAATAAATAAATAAATAAATAAATAAAACTATGGACTAATATCCATGATAAACAGTGGTGCAAAGATCATCAACAAAATCTTGCCCAATTGAATCCAACAACATACTAAGAGAATAATCTACCAAGACCAAGTGGAATTCATCACTGAGAAACAGGGATGGTTCAACATCCTCAAGCCAAATCAATGTAATCCACCACATTAACAAAAAGAATATAAAAGGTGGGCGGGGGCAAAATGATGACTTGGAAGCAGCTGCTGGCTTGAGCTCTGACAACAATTGCTGGAAAGGGTAGGGATACGTGACCTTCAGCAGGATGGTGAATAAGGGGTCCTAAGAGTGACACCAAGGAGGTGACCATAGCACAATTTGGGTTAGAAAACAGAGAAAAAGAAAGGAAATTTTGTGATTATTTCCAAAGCCCACCCCTCTCCCTTCCCCATATAACCAGACCACAGGGCCTGCAGAGCTGCTACTAGCGGGCTTCCCACTGAGCGTTTTTCTTTACCAAAATTCCTGGCTCATCAGGGGTGTCATTTCAACCCTTTTCATTTCTAAGAGCCAATCAGGAGACTTCCAAGCTGCAGACTGACTGCTAGGGAATTTTTTACTCTGTTCTATTTTATTACTACTATATGTACATATGATCCTTTCCCCTCCTCCTTCAGGTTGACCAAAATTAACTCTTAGTGTAGTTTCCATTGCTAGGTGACTAGGTATCCTATCCATTGGGAGAGGAACTTGTTTCACTCTACCTACCTCCTCAATCCACTCTCCCCTTCTCCCTCCTAGCTAATTAAAAAATAAAATAAAATGTTTCCTTTCACTACTCTTTCTTTTCTTTTCTTTCTTTCTTTTTTTCTGTCATTTTTGTGTTCCTTTCTTCCTTCCTCCTTCCTCAGCTTACAGAATTCACTGATATTCATTTGTGAATTATTTGGGGAAAGAAATCTGACTCAGACGGAACTCTCTTTGTGTGTATCTCTTCTCTACTTCCCTTTATCCTCTTGATACCCCTAGTAATTACAGTGGATAGTAGATTTTCATAATTGTCTATTCTTGCTATCCTTCCTTACTCTTCCTTTTCATTTGCATTTGGTTGCTATTTTTTTTTCTTGGACTTGAGGCATTGTTTGGGTAACTGTTATTGGATAAACTGCTTCAATACTTATCAGTTACTATTGTAATTTCTGAGGTTGGTGATTGCATTTGGTATAAAGATATTTAATATAGCGTGGCTTGTACTCAAAACACAACAACTGAACAATAACAGAACATAAATAAAAACACACCAATAAAAAATGGTTAAACCAAAAGCAAATAAAACTGCCACTACAATGAAGGAAGACAAGAGCCCAGAAGAAACTACAAATCATTCAGAGGTAACCATAGATAAGAAAACTATGCAAGCAATAATATATTTAATAATCACAGAAATGATGACAACTTTGGAGGAAAGGGCTAGCAGAATTAGGGAAAAACAGATGAGAACCTCAATGAAAATACTAACTACCTAGAGGTAATTAGAGAACTGAAAGCTAAAATAGCTGAACTGAAGAAAGAAGCTGAGGGAAGGGGAAGCAGACTAACAGAAGCATAAAACAGAATTAGCAAGACAGAGGATGAGCTAGAGAAAACTAAGAAAGAGATAAAAGAGTTCAAAAAGATATTGAGAAACACTGAAAACAACAACAGAGACATATGGGATGATCTCAAAAGAAGTAACATTCATATCATTGGCCTGCCAGAGGAAGAAAGAGAGGAAGGGGAAGGAAACATTATAGAAGAAATTATAGAAGAAAACTTCCCAGACCTAAACAACAGAAAGGGCATTAAGATTCAAGAGGCCCAAAAAGTCCCAAACAGAATCAATCCAGACCTGAAGATGCCAAGACACATCACAGTTACAACGGATAGTAAGTGTAAAGAAAGGATTCTACAGGTTGCAAAATAGAAACAAAAATTCACATATGGAAAAACCCATAAGCCTATCAGCAAACTGCTCCACTCAAACTTGAAAAACCAGAAGAGAATGGCAAGATATCTACTGAGCCCTGAATAAAAAAGGGATTCAACGAAGGATAATATATCCTGCTATGCTTTCATTCAAACTAGATGGAAGGATCAAAACCTTCTTAGAGAGACAACAGTTAAAGGAGGCAACCATCACTAAGCCTGCCTGGAAAGAGGTCCTGAAAGACCTCGTATAAAGAAGAACATCACTATCATAGTTACAATATATCAGAGCAAATAAAAAAATTGCTAAATAATAGCACTACAATACATTAAATCTATAATATCAATAAAAATCAATGACTTGAACTCACTGATCAAAAGGCACAGGATGGATCAGAAAACATAACCCAACCATATGCTGCTTGCAAGAAACCCATCTGACCCTACAAAATAAACAAAGACTTAAAGTGAAAGGATGAAAAAAATATCTCACATGCTAATGAATGACAAAAAAAAAAAAAACAGGAACAGCCATTCTCATGTCTGACAAAATAGATTTTAAATTAAATGAAGTAATAAAAGATAGGCAAGGACATTACATAATGATTAGAGGATCAATCAGCCAAGAAGACATAACAATTATTACATCTATGCACCCAACAAGGGACCATCTAAATACATCAAATACCTACTGAAAGAACTTCAAAAATACATCAACAGCAATATATTAATATTGGTAGAATTTAACACCCCAGATCAATAAAACAGAGAATAAGCAAATAAACAAGAGAATTAAATGAAGAGATGGACAGACTAGACCTCCTGGACATTTTCAGAGTTCTTCACACCAAAACACTGAAATATACATTCTTCTCAAATCCACACAACACATACTCAAGGACTAACCACATCTTAGGACACAAAGACAGCATCAACAAATTCAAGAGCATTGAAATTATCCCAAGTATCATCTCAGACCACAGTATAGTACAACTAATATTTAACAACAGAAAATTATTGAAAGTCATAGAATTTGGAAACTAAACAACATACTACTTAAGAACCACTGGGTCAGAGATACACTCAGTCAAGAAATTCAAACGTTCCTAGAAATAAATAAAAACATACATAAGTTAATCAATGTCATTCACCACATCAATAAAAGCAAATCCAAAAACCACATGATGATATCTCAAGAGATGTAGAGAAAGCCTTTGACAAAAAGGCTCCAACACCCACTCATGCTCAAAACTCTACAAAAAATGGGAATAGATAGGAAATTCAAGATAGCAGAATCCATATATATATATATATATATATATATATATATATATATATATAGAACCTACAGCCAACATAATACTCAATAGACAGACACTGAAAGCATTCCCCCTCAGATCGGGGACTAGACAGGGCTGTCCACTGTCACCATTACTCTTCTACATAGAATTAGACATTCTTGCAATAGTAAACAGGCAAGAGAAAGAAAACTAAAGGAATACAGATTGGAAGGGAAGAATTCAAGCTCTCACTATTTGCAGATGACTTGATAGAATACATAGAAAAACCTTAAACCTCAGTTGATGCAGGAAAAGTATTTGATAAGCTCCAATGAACATTTATGATAAAGGCCTTAAGACATTTGGAGTGGAAGGAAATTTTCTTAAAGTCTTTTAAGAAATTGAGAGTAGAAGGAAAATTCTACATAATAAAGCTTACATATGACAAATTCATTGTTAACATCTTGCTCAATGAAGACAAACTGAAAGATCCACCCCCTAAAATCAGGAACTAGGTTAGGATGAGCTGATCATGCTGTGCAGATGTCTCACTAAGGCTTTGCCACTTTACACAGAGAATTACCGTACTTTCAGGGCTTTCCCCAACCAATCCTGTCTGGACAAATCACTCTGGGGTGTTGACCTAAAAAGCCCGCCTACTCTCCCTCCCCTGGCTCGCTCTCTTGTTCAGTGGTACGGAATGAGGGGGACAGCCATTCTTGGATGGCTTCATGTGGTGCGAACTGCCACGTTCCCACCCCACCCTGAGTTCCCCACACTAATGAAAAATTGTGTTCCCTTTCTGCCCCAAGCCTCCTTTTTCTGCATCCCGCCACTGCCTCATTAAGCAACACCTGGTCTCCAGAGTGGGGCTGACAGGCCCACACTCCCGTCAGCTGGCTTGAGGTCCAGAGAAGCTTCCCCCGAGGAGCCAGGGCTGCAGGGACATACCTGCACCCACCCTGTCGGCAGAGCCGGGGCCAGCCTGTCTTTGGGTGACTGTTCGTGCTGCTGTCTGCAGCTGCCTGAAGAGACGTGAGACCCGGCCAGACCCTCACCACCCAGACACAGGTAAGTAACAGCTGCCTGACTGCAGCTACCTCATCCACACTCACCATAGGGTTCCTCCCGTTTTATGAGGAGGCGTCCCAGACACTTTATTCTTTTCTCATGGGACAGGCTCTCTATCTCGGAGCTGCACCATGGATTCTCTTGGCTATGCTTGCAACTTTTGGGATATATATAAGGCGCCCTGCCGAAAGGTTAAGAAACCTTGAGGCTGAGATACAAGAGTTAAAGGAGATGGTCTCAGAGATTAACCACACTAATCCCTCTGCAGTTTGCCCCAAGAGTTCTGTTGTGGCAGACACCTGTTCAGTTTCTCTGGCAGCCGCTTCTCCAGCAGCTTCCACGTCCTTGTCTCCTTCCCCTGCTGATGCCTTGACATCAAACCAAGTCCACACCTTCCTGGTAAATGTGGTATCCAATAAACAAAACCCTCAGTTGTGGCATCCATACTCCTCTAAAGGACTCAGAACTCAGGTAGGCAGTGAAGGAGGACGGAATCCATTCCTCATGGATCAAGTCCATTTTATGAGGCTTTTTCGAGCACTTTAATACCCCTCAAAGATTGGAGGGACTTACCTCTTGCTGCACTCCCAGACCCCCTCTACCTGCAATGGGAGGCATGTTTTTGTAATGAATGCTCAAAAAAATCCCAGAAGAATAGTCACAAACAGCTAGAATGGAATTTTGATGCACTGTTTGGAGTAGGAGAGTTTGAAAATGGAATTCAGCAGGCAGAAGCCAAGTTTCCAACTGGTTATTTTGAACAGGTATGCATCTGCGCAACACAAGCATGGGAGAGGTTAACCCCATCCACAGGAGAGGCCTCAGTCCCCATTAACTCTCTTCACCAAGAAACCGATGAATCCCTAGCTAACTTCATTGCCAGGGTGCAGTCAACCTTAGAGAGAAAGATTTATAATCCTGAAGTCCGTTCTCTCCTCCTGCGTTCTATTGTCTGGGATGGCATGAATTCCAGAATTCTGTCAAGCATGCCTCAGTCTTAAACACCAACACCCAGATAATTGGATTTTAGGGACACAGGAACTTAGACCAGGCTTTTATGGGGCACCCATTATGACACAGGCTTATGCAGTTACCCCACATAATCAAAACAGGGCCTGCTTTCAGTATGGTCGCCAAGGGTATTGGCATAACCAATGTCCAGATAAGCTGTGACCCCACCTCCTGTTAGGTCAACCCCGCCTCCAGTCAGGGCAACCACGCCTCCAGTAAGGGCAACCCTACCTTCAGTCAGGGCAACTCTACCTTCAGTCAGGGAGCCAGAGGCCACGAACACCTTGTCCTAGATATCAGAAAGGTTTTCATTGGAGGAGAGATTGTTGGTCCAAGTTTCATAAAGATGGCACGCCCCTGAATGGTACAAATTCAGGGCCCCTAGCACCAAGCCACAGAGATAACCCTACAGACAATAAATAAATAAATAAATAAATAAAATATTAAACAAAATAAAATTTAACCAACTGTTGATAAAATAACAAGAACAATCTTTTCTAGGCAGAGAAGGTAGAGGATGACTAGACCATGTTATCAAGAAATTTTCTGTTTTTATAAAAATGTGCTTGGAATTATATAATACACTTTAAAATATTCACATTTATCAAACTAAACAAATGTTTTTAGGAATATTGGCATGTCTTATTCCATATACATATACAACACAAATATCTATTTTTAAAGTTTATCAGTAATATCATTATTAAATCACTAATAAAATTAAAAATTAATAAAATAATAAAATTTTAGAAGTACATCATGATGTGAGTACAGTGTTCCTTTCCCCTGTGATGGTAGTTTGCAGCCCATTCTCCTCCTCAACTGAGGTCTTCCTCTATCACTGTGCACTGGGTCCCCAAGAGTACTTCCATTTTCTTATGCCCCCTACTTTGAGTCCCAAGTTCATCTACAATAGACTACAACCAGACTGCTTCAGCCTGTGTTTTCTTTCTCCTTTATTCTTAACAACTTTTACAGAGGAAGATTCAAGAGAAGATTATATACATCATTATTACCTTTTCCAAAAATTCTGTTGCATATTTATTTAACTAAGTATGCAAATGGGGAATCACAAAAAATAATACTGTTAAACCAAATAATTTAGAGGTTTGATGGTACCTGTTCATTATCTAAGACTAAAATCTTCTGGTATTATCCTGGATTAGGAGTGCTTATTCCTCCTATGATGATTCTTTGCAAAGAGATGATTGAAGGCTATTTTGAGAAATAAAATTAATGGCAAAAGATGACATAGAAACTGCATATAGCAACAAGAAAAAATGGCGACTGAACAATACAGAGGGAAAAAAAGATCAGAGCAATGGTCAGACACAAAGCACACTTCAAGATGCTATTCTTAGAGCCAGGTTATAAACACGAGAATCTAACACTAATGCTTGAATGAAGAGAGGGGGAGGTCGGGAGGGGGAGAGAGAGAGGGTCAGGAGGGGGAGAGAGAGAGAGAGAGAGATTTAATTTAGAGTACAAGAAGCATATACAAAACAATTTACTGTCAACTCATAGTATTGGTAAGCATCCTACCTCCTCATGAGGAATATCTGGCAAAATATTCAGACACCTCAGTCACCCACAACATCACATTTTTCTGGTGAGGACCTGACTGGCCCTCTTCATTTGTCTTCATGTAGCTGGGTTCCAAGAGACATTTTTTAAATTTTCCATATTCTCTGCTAGCACAATGGGTAGACAAATTGATCCAGGGACTATTACACCAAGTTTCCTCATTGTTACAATTCCTTATCTAAAGAATGGTGTTTTGAGGAAAATCTCTGTTTCCTGAAATGACTTCAACACCTTTTAAAGAAAGCATACCTGCACCAGAGTCCTTTCACCAAGCACCTTGATGGCAATGCCTTAGTTCAGACCCTCTGATTCATCCTCCTGAATTAGCTTTAAATGTCACTCTTTAATCCTCTAAATCTCTAGATTTGATGTGGGGCATTAACCAATAAAGTATTTGTGTGACATCCAAAATTACTTTCAAATTATGGAAAAAGTAATTTGAAATTAATTCTATACCATCCTTTGTGGTCCTACAGGAGACACAGGGAAAAGCTCAAAATGAAACTCCATGTTTGTTTAAATTACTTTTTCCTATGTATTTTTTTAAGTTTAAATTTATGGTACATTGATCTTGAGTTGAGACAATTTCAAACTGAGAGCTAATAGTAGTTTCTCTTCCTGCACACAGCAGCGACATTCCTAGGACTCTCCTACCAGACACTTATGGCCAACACCTATGGAAAATCACAGACTTGGGTGAAAGAATGTGATATTCTTCTTTAAAAAAATGTTACTTATTCATTGGCTAGAGACAGATTCAAAAGGAAAGGGGAAGATAAAGAAGAGGAGAGAGAGAGATAGAGACAGCTGCCACACTGCTTCCTCACTCATAAAGCTGTCTCCTGCAAGTGGGGACTAGGGGTTTGACCCCAGGTCCTTCCTCATTGTAACATGGGAATTCTAACAAGTGCACTGCTGCTTGGCCCCCTATGTCCACCAGCATTTTGGCTTATATCTTAACATCACGCAAAAGGGACAAGTTCACATATTTCTGCTTTGATTTTCTGGCTCTCTTTTTTATATCTTTATTTTATTTTCAGTTATAATAGAGACAGAGAGATATTGGAGGAACATAAAAGAGAGAGCATGTGTGTGTGAGAGAGAGAGAGCACAAAGGGATAGTTACATCCTTCTCCACTGCTTGTGAAGCTGCCTCCTGTAGGTGGGAACTGAGGACTTGAACTTGGGTCCTTGCACATGTAAATGTACATTCAACCAGCAACATTTTAGAGTTTTCAATGTTTTGGGAAAGAATCAATTTAAAGATAAGCATAGTGCCACTCATAGCACAGCTATTTGAGGATAAGTAAAACTTTTGTAAGTCTGTGTGTGTGTGTGTGTGTACAGTTTATAACAAGTGTCTGCATCTAAATTTAATTCAAATATAACAACCCATCTATATTCTTGGAATGCTAACTGTTCTGCTCAAATAGCCAGTGGCTTTTAGAAAAAGGAAACAGAAGGTGGGATTTAACTATGGCTTGCATTCAGAGAAAATGGAACTTTTCTAGATTACTTTAAAAAATATCTCTCTAGTATATGCCTTTAAAAAACATGCCTTGGAACCTAAACTTGTCCTACATGGAAATAGTCAACTGATTTTTAAAGGTACAGAAGTAAAAGGATGAACTAAATGTAATCTTTTGGGCAGGAGAGATAGCATAGTGATTGGGCAAAACATTTATATACTTGAGACTGTGAGATCTCAGGTTTACTTCCATAAGCCATACTAAGCAGAGCTCTGTTTAAAAAAAAGAAAAGAAAAAAGAAAAGAAAGAAAGAAAGACAAGGGAAAGGAGGAAGGCAGGCAGGTAGGCAGGCAGGAAGGTAGGAAGGAAGGAAGGAAGGAAGGAAGGGAAGAAGGAAGGAGGGAAGGAAGGGGAGACTAGGGGAGGTAGCATAGTGGTTATGCAAAAGCATATTTATGCTGAAGAATCACAGGTTTGTGGTTCAATCCTCCATTCCACCATAAACCAGAACCAATCAGGACTCTACATATGGGAATATATAGAAGAACATCTGGGAAAGGAACCTCAGCAAGTCAGCCCTTTTTGGCTATAGACTTGTATAAGATCTGGCCTAATTATTCTGCCAGACCAGCAAAAAGCTTTAACTCTTGAAACATAGATAGGTGTCAATAGAGCCAAAATTCCAGGTGCCAAAACACCCCAGCAACACCAATTGGTTCCTGATGTAAATAAGGAGTGCACAATTTGCTGGCCATTGCAGCCTTAAAATTTTATGGCATTCCTTTAGGAATGATATTTAGAAAAGACCTTGACTGTTACTTAGAGGAAACTTTACTTACAGTAGTGCTACCATGAGCAGATTTTGTCTTCCGTATTTTTCCTATATCAAACTGTTCCTTTATATAAACTATTTTTAAACCCTTTGATTCATCATGACAACTAACTAATAAAAGGCAATGGAATCAATGGAAAGAGCTTCACTCTTTGCAATCCACTTCAGTGTAATATGTTATTGTGATCCATGCTGGGCCCCTGAAGACCAAGATGGTAGCTTAAGTGATTTTTCCTTCATCAGAGGCTATAAGACCATATATAATTATGGTCATTCAATGCTATCTGACTAATAATTCAAAACTGATCAAAGATTTGAAAGTAAAACCATAAAATACATTGAAGAAAAACTAACTAAAATCCTTTATGTTGTTGACTCCAGAGAAGTATTTAGAGACTAATTCAACAGCAAGGAAAACAAAGACAAAGATGGACAGATGGCACTACTTCAAACTAAAAAGCTCCCACACAGCTAAGAAAACAAAGCTCACCTAAAAGAAAGGGCATTATACCAAACTGGAGAAAATATATAGACAACATATTTTGGATTAAGTAGCAGTATCTAAAATATGCAAATAAACTAAATTCAATACACAAAATAAACAACCCATTAAACATGGGGGAGAAAACCTGGACACATACTTACAAAAGAGAATTTAGAGATGACTAGCAAGCATATGAAAAAAATGTCCCCTATAACTCATCATGAAGGAGACCAAAATCAAGACAGTATACAGATACCACCTCACTATATGAGAGTGACCTACAATGGAAAGGCCAGACACAACAAATGTGTGAGGACATTGAGAAAATAGGACACTAAGACTCCACAAGTGAGAATATAAACTTCCCCAACCTCGGATTACACACACACACACACACACACACACACACACACACACACACACTTATTTGCCACCATGTTTAACAATTCCTCTATTAAGTATATATCCAAATATCACACACAGTACTATGTGCAGCAGTTAAGATTTGGATACAACTCAAGGGCCCAGTGATAGGGGGAGTTGAAAAGGAAATTGTGACATACATTCGCTATGCAATACAGCTCATTTTTTGGCCTCACCTTTTACTACATCATGGGTAGAACTAGAAGTGACCATGCTAAGTGAGACAAGTCTATAGAATAAAATAGGAAACAGATGGGTGAGACATGTAGAAGCCTTTGTCAGCAAACATCTGTGTTCACTAAGAGGATAGGAAGTGTTAGGGGGGAGGGCTTGATGCTCTGCACTAGAAGGGAAAGGAGTACTGGTGGTGAGTGATGTCACTAGTACATATACAGGGGGCTATGAAAGTTATTTCAAAAACAACACTCTTGTAAATTTTCTCAATAAATATCAAATGAGAAGAAAATAACAAATCACTCATGGCTTGTGCAGCCATCAATCTTTTAAGATTATATAGTGAATAAGAAAAACGCAAATCAAACATGGTTTATAGAGACTTTTTTTTTCTTCAAAACTCTGAAATTTGGTGGTGGTGGTGGTGAGAGGGTAGTACATTCAGTTAAGTTCACAGGCTTCCAAGCACAAGGATCCAGGTCAAGCAACAGATCAATCCCCACCTACAGGGAGAAGCTTCACAAACAGTGAAACTGATGGCCATCTCTCCCTTTTCATCTTCCATTCTCTTTTCAATTTCTCTCTGTCCTACAAAATCCAAGAATGGAAAGAAAAATAAAGTCTTTTGTGCAAGCTGACCCTTTTACATACATTACAACTAAATAAACACTTGAATTTGTATAGCACATAATCGGTACATGTATTAACCTTACAAGAATCAGTTCATATTAGGCACTGTGTACTGAAACTCCATATGAAAAACAGTTTTCTGAGCTCACATTCCGTGGTCATGGCTAGGAATATTCCAGGCTGCACTAATTTCTGGACTCATAATCCTCCTCAGGTGATAAGCAGAGTATGCAATCCAACCTCCCTTAGGAGAATGGAACATTTCATACCATTGTTGATTCACACTGAGGACCAGGTCTGACAAAGGACCACACAGAAGGGTCCATTATGTTGTTCCTGATGGAGATAAATAACCAGTGACAGTAGTGAGAGGGATCTGTTAGAGGTTTAGGCTCATCATGTCTGTTTGGGAATCCCGTGACTCCCTGACTAGGGCCCCAGGGGATGGAGTGGCCATTATTATACCAGTCATCATTAAATTATGCCAGTCTCTTGCCCTTATTCAACTTTTATAGTCCTTACTTTGTCTGACAGGGTTATCTTTGGAGTGATTGAGGGATGTGCAATAAATAGAAGGTAGGTGAGCAGGGCATCTAAGTCTAAGTAGAAACTATTTAATTAGGTAATTTATGGTGTCTTTTTAGGTCTTTATGCTTACTTGCTACATTTATTGATTCACTGCTCAGACCTACAGGAATGCAGAGGTTACATAGGCTCCTGTGCTGACTATGGGCCCTAGATCAGATTGATGGGGTTTACAGTTAACAATATTTATATACTTTTCCCATATTTGGGAGCTACTCTCTTTCTTGATCCAGTTTTCTATTCCTTTTTCCAACTGTGACACCATCCCTCCAGTCAATAGCTTAGGTCACCTGTATATTGGATATCAGGCACAGGCAAAAACTAGTTGGGTCATGGGCACTTTGGAATATAACTAGAATAGAACTACTAGCTTTTTCCAAAATGGAGACCCCAAATCTCCATCCTCAATATTATTGCCTTTAAGTTCATAATCAGTCAGCATTTTGCTCTACTTTCTATATTAACTATTTTTTAGCTATCAGGTTCTAGATGCTAGCATGCTGCCAACCAGACTTCCCAGGGCAGACAACCCCACCAATGTATCTTGGAACCCTACTTCCCCAGAGCTCTGCCCTACTCGGGGAAGAGAGAGACAGGCTGAGAGTATGGATCAAGCATGTCCATGTTCAGTGGAGAAGCAATTACAGAAGCCAGACCTTCCACCTTCTGTACCCCATAATGTCCCTGGGTCCATGCTTCCAGAGGGATAAAGAATAGGAAAGCTATTAGGGGAGGGAATAGGATACGTAGTTCTGATGGTGGGAATTGCATGGAATTATACCTATCTTATCCTATGGTCTTGTCAGTGTTTCCATTTTATAAATAAAAACTTAAAAAAAATTAACACTGTAAAAATATTTTCACACCTAAAATGAATGCTTGAGTAAGTCCTTAAGTTTACTGGAAAGATTAGTAAGTATGACAACCAGCAAGTCACTGAAAAATTTAAATGGAACAACACTTTCAACACTAAGTTCTAAGTGTGTGTGTGTGTGTGTGTAATACTGTATCTATGAAACATATTTAACTACTAAATTTGAATTAAACTATTTTATACTTAAATATTTTAGACTGAATCATACTTTTAATACCAAGATAAGTATCTTCAGTGAACACAGCATAAATATCTGTGCTCTAACACATAATAAATATTATGATGATATGTGTTCAATCTACATTATTCCTAGAGTGAAATGTATAGTAATAAATTGGAGAAAAATATAAACAGACCTAGATTCATAACTCCATTATTAAACATAACATTGTTTACCTCTATTAAAGTGGATATGAAAATGGACAAACTTCTTTAATATAATCAACAAAGGACTTTAAGACTAAACAGTGTGCCCTACAAGAGCATTCTTTTGTGCATTCCACAAAACAAAGTTATAAAGTAAATGATAATTGAAATGAGATAATGCTAAAGTGACTAACTATTGTAAGATCAGGAGATCATTAGTATCACATGAAATTCTACTTGATAATCTATAATTCATGCTTAAAAGATTTGCTTCCTTTTTAATTTTATGAGAACGAACCAGAAAAGCACTGTGCCATGTGTGTTACCAGGAATGGAACTCAGAATCCTTTACTTGCAAGTCATGCTTTAACCATTGTGACACAGTCTCTGCCTCTATGCTCACCACTCTTTGGGAAATTTTTCAGATAGAAAGAGAGATGTCTTAAAGTTCTAAGTGAGACAAGCCAGAAAGAGAGAAAAAAAAAAAAAAAAACACCAAATGATGTCACTTATAGGTGGATCTTGAGAATATAGGACAGTAAAAGAGGACAAAAGGTGAAAGGTGGGCTGGTTGTGGCATACTGCACCAACATCAAGGATTCTGGGAAAAGAACAAGAGGAACAGGATGAAGGGACATTGGGGAACTGGTGTGTCTCCTAGGCACCAATAAAAAGGAGATGAGAGGCTGTGCATATGTGCTAAAACCAATACTATAAATTAATAATCATTCAACACCTCTATTAATAAAACAGAGACCACAGCACACCCCCCCCCCCCATGTCATAGTACTCTAATACATTGGGATCAGGAAATTGGGTTGTGAGCATGGCAAAGTAGGCAACCTTCCAGGTGAACTACCTTAACATTCTCTTATAATTCATTTTTTTCTTTTATTTAAGAAAGGATTAATTAACAAAACCATAGGGTAGGAGGGGTACAATTCCACACAATTCCCACCACCCAATCTCCATATCCCACCCCCTCCCCTGATAGCTTTCCCACTCTCTATCCCTCTGGGAGCATGGACCCAGGGTTATAATTCATTTTTTAAAGATTTAGTTATGGCAGATAAGAGAAGGGGAGAGTTTCACATGAATAAGAGAAACATTTGGAGCACCACCTGAAAATATGCTGCACCAGGGACTTAACGGGGAACCTCTGGTCTGTTGCTCTGTCACTTAAATTATTGCCATAGATGATTTATGTAATATCCAGAATGCCAGTGTAGCTGATAGATTTAACAAATGGATCCTGACATCTCCTATGTTGTGATGGGTAGGTATCAGTCTCATAATAAAGACAGAAGGGATAATGTTCCTGTCTCACAGTTACTATTTTTCTTTTGCCAGACATGTTCTCAATCTTGAATAGTATCCAGCTGAGAAAAAGTGTATCTGGTTATCTTCAAAGCCTAAACACGATAAAAAAAACCTTCTGATATTAGATTCATCAAAAAGATAAGCTTAGTATAGGTACAGCAAGCTTTCAGTCATTTAATGAGCTCCCTCCCCCCAGATTCCACATACTTAACATCTAAGCCATCTACAGGTCCAGGAGGAGCTTCACAGTGTACTCTCTCTGAAAGGAAGACAGAGACAGTTAACAGCAGAGCACAATAACACAACCCCATGTGGATGACTCCTGTTTGCAAGATGGAAAAGAAAAATGGATATTGGAGAAGTGATGGACTGCCTGTGCCACTCCTGTGGATGTGCACATATGTTTTGCTGGATTATGTGACTAAAGACTGATGAGAAGAGACACAGAGCAATCTGCTGAGATTGATGATGCCACAGGGGTGGGATTCAAGGTTAGAGGTGATTCTTAACTTTTTACACCACTTCCACGCTGTTGCACTTCCTACTCAGATACCAGTAAAGGCTCTTTTCATTGTCCACAAAATAAACAGAAACAAGTGAAAAATGAAAATTATGTGAACACATGTGCAGAACAGAGTGAAATGCAATAGCTTAAGTTATATCAAACCCTAGAAAAGAATATATTTAACCAATTCCATTTTATACTCTACCTAAAATGGTATTCTGGTCAGAAAGACCATAACACTAAAAACAGATAGTACTTTATAGTGATATTCCTTGGGATAAATGAGGGCTGGTGAATGAGTAGCAGAAGGAGAAGATAAATAGTAATTGCATTTTATATGCAATTAAATTTATATACAATTAAATTAAATTTATATATAATTACAAAAACACATACCCAGGGCTGGGTGGTAGAACACCCAGTTAAGCTCATACATTTCCAAGTGCAAGCACCCAGGTACAAAATCCCACTCCCAAAATGTAGGAGGAAGTTTCACTAATGGTGAAGCAGTGGTGCAGGTATGTCTCAGTCTTTCTCCCTTTCTCAAGTTCTCTCGGTTCTATGAGAATAAATTAAAAATAAATAATAAAAATATTTTTAAAAACACATATATACATAGGCCCTAAATCAGATTGGTGGGGTAAATAGTTAATGACATTTATATATTTTCCTCATGTTGGGGAACTACTCTCTGTCCTGATCCATTTCTCTAGTCATATTTTCAATTCCAACACCATCTTCCCAGACAATACTTTTAGTCCACCTATATGTTAGTCATCAGGCTCAAGAAAAAATTACTAAAGCCACAGATCCCTTGGAACATACCTAAAATAGACTTCCTATCTTCCTCCCACTTAAAGACCCCTAATTATAACTGCTCTGTTTCTATCTTTGGTTTACTGCATATTAAACAATTACTCCTGCTTTATATTTTACTGCCTTTTTGCCACCAAGTGGCAGACACTACCTTGATGCCATCCTCACTTCCCTAGGCAGATGACCTCACCAATGTGTCCTGGAACCTCACCTCTCCAAACCCCTACCCCACTAGGAAAAAATAGAAACAGGTTGGGGTATGGATCTACCTGACAACCCCCATTTCCAGAGCAGAATAAATTATAGAAGACAGACCATCCACCTTCTGCACCCCATAAATAATGTTGGTCCATACTCCCAGGGGGAAAAGATAGGGAAGCTCCCAATAGAGATGATAGGAAACAAAACTCTGGTGGTGGGAACTGTATGAAATTGTACCCCTAACTTAGCAACAAAATCATCAAATGACTTCTTCCACAAATGGGCAGACAATATGAACAAAACATTCACTACAGAAGAGATCTAAAAGGCTAACAAACACATGAAAAATTGCACAAGATCACTGATTGTCAGAGAAATGCAAATAAAGACAACACTTACATACCACCTCACCCCTGTGAAAATGGCATACATCAAAAAGGATAGCAGCAACAAATTCTGGAGAGGCTGTGGGGGAAAAGAAACCACTATGCACTGTTTGTGGGAATGTAAATTGTTCCAGCCTCTGTGGAAAGCAGTCTGGAGCATTCTCACAAGGCTAGACATAGATCTTCTATATGATCCATTAATCTCCTAGGGACATACTCCAAGGACCCCATAATACCCAATCAAAAAGATATGTGTACACCTATGTTCATGGCAGCATAATTTGTAATAGCTAAAACCTGGAAGCAACCCAGGTGCCCAACAACAGATGAGTGGATGAGAAAGCTTAGGTATATATACACAATGAAATACTACACAGCTGTTAAGAACAAGGAGCCCACCTTCTCTGACCCATCTTAGATGGAGCTAGAAGGAATTATGTTAAGTGAGCTAAGTCAGAAAGATAAAGACAAGTATGGGATGATCCCACTCAAAAAGAAGTTGAGAAAGAAGAACATAGAGGGAAACTCAAAGCAGGATTTGATGGAATTTGGAGTATGGCACCAAAATAAAAACCCTGGTTTGAGGGTGAGGGTGGATGTTCAGAGTCATGGGGCGCAGGTGGGAGAAGTGGGGGTTGGATGGGAAACAGTCTTTTGATGGGGAGAATGGTGTTTATGTACAGTCCTATTAATTTGTAGTTATATAAATCACTATTTAATAAATATGAGGGGAAAATTAATTGAATGTCTCAAAATTTTAATGCACAGAACATAGGCTGAGTCTGTGTTATGTTGACTCTCTTAAATGCTTAAACCAGGGAGAACAGAAGGAACTGGTGGCACAGCTATATACAAATAATGTCAAAGGACATAAATTATTGTGATTTTTAGTATGGTACTGCAAATCCTAACAAAGGGATTTTTCAAAGTTAACCCAATTGTTAGATTATAGCAATAACTATCTATTGCCTTCTTAATCCCTAAAACAGCAGGAACCTCTCACTTCCTCTATAGAGCCTATATTTCCCTAGTCCTGGAACCTCTAGAGTGGGGCTCACTTTCCTGTATGCTTCTTTCTATTCATACAAAATGATATTGCATCTGCTGATCCCAACACAATCAAGGCAAGGAGTACCAACTTGGTATGCTTCACTTCAGGCTTGAGTTCAGAGCCATCAGGCATGGAATGTCAATCCTTCAGCCTCGTTACTTTGGTAAGATCGTTCCTTTCATAGTATTCTCTAATTCCATTCCAGGTGGTTCACTTCCTAACAAAGTCTCAAAACCTAGATATAGACCAGGTCCCATGAGATAGGGCCCCATCAACTGGGGTCGTATTTGGGGAATCCTGAGATTCCAAAACAGATATGATTGGCCTAGACCTCAAATAAATCCCTCTTTTCCTTTTTACCGGTGATCTCCATCAGGAAAAACAAAACATACCCCTTTGTGGGCCCCTATAAGACCTTGCCCTCAACTTGGATCAACAAAGGTAGAGAATGTTCCATCCTCTGAAGGGAGGTTGGATAATATACTCTATGCTACACCTGAGGAAGGTGGGTACTGATACTGGGGAAGCTTGGAATGTTCCTACTCATGACCACAGAATGTGAGCTCCGGTCTATAGGGGTGCAGATGTCAGTTAGGCTTCTAAGCTGAATATAGGTCCCAGATCAGACCAAATTAATAGGGTTTACAGTCAACAATATTTATACACCTTTCCCATATTTGGGAGCTACTCTCTTCCCTGATCCAGCTTTATTGTCCTTTTTCAAGCCATTACATCATCTAGCCAGACAATAACTTGGATCCACCTGCATATCAGATTTCAGGCTCATGGGAAAAAAAATTCTAGTATAGCCACAGGCCCTTTGGAATATAACTAAAATATGCCTACTAGATATCTACAAAATAGAGAGCCCCCCCCCCCCAACTCTTCATCTGCACTATTCCAGCCTTTAGGTTCATGGTTAGTCAACAACTTGCTTGTCTTTATATGTTAACTCTCTTTTCAGCCACCAGGTTCCAGATGCTATCATTATGCCAACCAGACTTCCCTGGACAGAAAACCCACCAATGTGTCCTGGAGCTCTCTCTGATTCCCCAGAACCTTGACCCACTAGGGAAAGAGACAGACATGCTGGGAGTATGGATCTATCTGTTAACACCCATGTTCAGTGGGTAAACAATTATAGAAGCCAGACCTTCCACCTTCTGCATCCCACAATGGCCTTGGGTCCATACTCCCAGAGGATTAAACAGTAGGAAATTTTTCAAAGTGTGGGGGGGTATGAGTTCTGGTGGTGGGAATTGTGTGGAGTTGTACCCCTCTAATCCTATGGTTTTGTCAGCATTTCCCTTTTAATAAATAAAATTTTAAAACCTAAAGAAATTGTACCCCTTTTATCTTGCAATCATTTTTAAGTCACATATAAATATTCATTATATACATTGTATTTTACTCCAATAAACAATAAGGATTTAAATTGATAGTATTTGGGAAAACAAATGTGACTAAGTGAGCAAACTCTGAATCAGGGCTCAAAAATTGATGGAGACCTCTGACTGACAGGCTTTGATAGAGCAAAGAGTGGAGAAGTGGGGATGTGGCTGGAGCAACAGCTGATGAATCCCTCTGGAGGAATAAGCAATCACACAGGTGATTCTGACAGTAGAGGCTTATGCTGAGCTTGTGCAGGATTAGGAAGAAGACGTTAATAGTTAAGGGTGTAGTGAAAAGGTACAGATTGAGGGTGCATCATGGTGGCTTACTCACAATGATGCTATAACCTTTTTTTTTTATTTAAGAAAGGAGATATTAACAAAACCATAGAATAAGTTCTCCAGACTGCTGTCCAGAGAGGCTGGACCAATTTACATTCCCACCAGCAATGTAGAAGGCTTCCTCTGTCCTAACAGTCTCTGCAACATTTGTTGCTGCTGTCCTTTTTGATGTATGCCATTCTCACAGGAGTGAGGTGATATCTCAATGTTGTCTTTATTTGCATTTATCTGACAATCAGCGACCTGGAACAGTTTTTCATATGTTTGTTAGCCCTTTGGATCTCCTCTGAAGTGAATGTCTTGTTCATATCCTCTGCTCATTTTTGGATGGGGTCATTTGCTTTTTTGGTGCTAAGTTTGCTGAGTTCTCTGTATATTTTGGTGATTAGTCTCTTGTCTAATGTTTGGCATGTGAAGATCTTCTCCCATTCTGTGAGGGGTCTCTGTTTGTGCGATAGTTTCTTTGGCTGTGCAGAAGCTTTTCAATTTGATGTAGTCCCATTAGTTTGTTTCTGCTTTAGTCTTCCTTGCAATTGGGTTTTTTTTTTCATCAAAGATGTCCTTGAGGTTTAGGTGGGAAAGTGTTTCACCAATATTTTCCTCTATGTATTTGATAGTTTTCAGTCTGACATCCAGGTCTTTGATCCATGTGGAGTTGATTTTTGTTTCTGGTGAGATAAGGTGGTTCAATTTGATTCTTCTGCATGCTATAACCTAGTTTTCCTAGCACCATTTATTGAAGAGAGCCTCCTTCTTCCATTTAATACTTTGGGCCCCCTTATCAAAGATTAGATGTCCAAAGGTGTGGGGGTTTAGATCTGGAATTACAGACCAATATCTCAGATGGATGCAGATGCCAAAATATTAAACAAGATCTTGGCCAACCAGATACAGCAGCACATCAGAAAGATTGCTCATCACGACCAAGTGGGACTCATACCAGGAATGCAAGGCTGGTTCAACATACATAAGTCTATAATGTCATTCACCACATCAATAAAAGCAAAATCAAAAACCACATGATCATCTCAATAGATGCAGAGAAAGCTTTTGACAAAACCCAACACCCATCCATCTCAAAACTCTACAAAAAATGGGAATAGATGGGAAATTCCTCAAGATAGTGGAATCTATATATGGCAAACCAACAGCCAACATCATACACAATGGACAGAAGTTGAAAGCATTGCCCCTCATTCAGGGACTAGACAGGGCTGCCCACTATCACCATTACTCTTCAAGATAGTATTGGAATTCTTGCTATCGCAATCAGGCAAGAGAAAGAAATCAAAGGAATACAGATTGGAAGTGAAGAAGTCAAACTCTCACTATTTGCAGATGATATGATAGTATACATAGAAAAACCTAAAGAATCCAGCAGAAAATTACTGGAAGTTATTGGGCAATATAGCAAGGTGTCAGGCTATAAGATCAATGTACAAAAATCAGTGGCATTTCTCTATGCAAACACTAAAACTGAAGAAGACATCCAGAAATCACTCCTATTCACTGTTGCAACAAAATCAATAAATACCTAGGAATAAAGCTGACCAAAGAAGTGAAAGACTTGGGAGTCGGGCTGTAGCGCAGTGGGTTAAGCGCAGGTGGCGCAAAGTACAAGGACCGGCATAAGGATCCCGGTTTCAACCCCAGCTCCCCACCTGCAGGGTCCCTTCACAGGTGGTGAAACAGGTCTGCAGGTGTCTATCTTTCTCTCCTCCTCTCTGTCTTCCCCTCCTTTCTCCATTTCTCTCTGTCCTATCCAACAACAACTACAACAATAAAACAACAAGGGCAACAAAAGGGAATCAATAAATAAAATAAAAAAAAAATAGAAGTGAAAGACTTGTATACTGAAAACTATGAGTCACTCTATAAGGAAATAGAAACTGATACCAAGAAATGGAAAGATATCCCATGCTCAAGGATTGGAAGAATAAATATAATCAAAATGAATATTTTCCCCAGAGCCACATACAAATTTAATGTGATACCCATCAAAGTTCCACCAAGATTCTTTAAGAAAATAGAACAAAAACTACATTCATTTATCTGGAACCAGAAAACACCTAGAATTGCCAAAACCATCTTGAGGAAAAGAAACAGAAATGGAGGCATCATACTCCCAGATCTCAAACTATATTTATCAGGCCATCATCATCAAAACAGCCTGGTACTGGAACAAAAATAGGCACACAGACCAGTGAAACAGAATTGAAATTTTTTTTTATTGAGTCAGAGAGATTAAGAAGGGAGGAGAGAGAGACAGAGAGAGAGAGCACTGTCTCTCCACTCATTAAGCTTCCACCATGCAGGTGGGGGTCAAGGACTTGAACTTGTGTTTATGAATGATAACATAGGCACTTATGGATGGACCACCTCCCAGTCCCAATGCTGCTCTTTAACTATATGCTTTAAGTGAAGGAGTAATGCTGATGTGGACATATTTTGAATAAAGTTTCAGAAGACTGAGATATGTTTATTGCCTGTGATACAATGGCTATAGCTGAAGCTGGCTTGTTTATAAAGTGCAAGAAGGGGAAAGGAAACCCACCTGCAGTGGTAACAGTTACACAATTTCATACCCTGCCTGTAAAAATTTGGCAGACACTCTTATGGCAAAATACATGGCTGAAATGTTCTAAGATGATCATTTCATTGGACAGAACTTTGCAATAAAACAAAAAGAAGATTAAGATATGGAAAATATATGGGAAAGACACATAGATGAAAACAGCCTCTTGGAGTTTTTCTATAATTGTGATGGTTTACAACATAGAGGGAGAGAGAGAGAAAGAGGGGGGGGGAAGGAGAAAGAGAGCGTGCTGTCATGGGCGGGGGAGAGGATGTTCAATTCATCTCCTTATGCTTTCAGGTATGCACTCTACCTTTGCACAGCTTCCTGAAACACACAAGTCTTTTTTGTAAGAATCCTAGAGGAAGAGGAGGCCTGACACACCCAGTCAAGTACAAAGTACATGCAGTCATAGTACAAAGCACAATGACTTGCGCAAGGAACCAGGTTCTAGCTTCGGCTCTCTCTTACAGGAGTGATCCTTCACAAGCTATGAAGCAGGCCTGCAAATGTCTATCTTTCTCTATCATTCCCTGTATCCCCCCCCTCAATTTCTTTCTGTTCTATCCAACAAAAAAATGGGAAAAACGGCAGTGGATACATAGTGTTAGCACCAGGCTCCATTGATAACCCTATAAGCAAGGGGAAAAAAAAGACAGTGTTCAAAAACTGAACAGAACAGGTGACAGAGTGGAGAAGGTGTATATGACAGTTGTAAATAAAACAAAATTAAGAGACTCTCCTGTTAGATGCACTGACAATTTCACAAGGCCACTTGTTTCCTCAAGTGGAGAAAATGTAACTTACACTAATTGTGAGATTTAGTGAAGCTAATCAACTTTTTTGTGTTTCTTTTTTCAAACTTCACTTAGGTTTCATGAAACAAATACGTGAAAAAAATCTGTACTTTAAGTAACAAGGCACATGCTGACATGTTGGAGAACACATTTCACTATCAACACACGGTACTTAAGAACACCAATGCATGACATCAGTATGACCAAAGTGCTTCCTAAAAGATAAAGCTATAACATCATCAGGTATCCACTAAACTTTGTTAACAATATGTTATTAACAGAGTACTTCATAAAATCATATATGGAGAAGGCACATGTTGGCAGTGGAATTTTATTAGTGCTGATGTTTACATGTTAAGCAGAATAAATAACTTAGGTAATTAAAATACCATAGGTCACAGTATTGCACAAGAAATATCAGGGCAGCTGTGCTTGCAAACAGTCATGAATCTCAGTGAATTACAGGGACAGAGACACATAAAAACAGGGGTACTGGGTATACATTTGATTCAGGATTCCCTCACAGAGGGAAGGGCTTCCTCTGTATGATTGTGTCTGCCACTAAGGCAGGAGGAAAGGAGCTGAATACACACCATTCCCTTCTCCTAGTGACTTCTTAGGTTCTGCTGGAGGTTATCACTGTCTGTGCAGTGATATTTCATGTACTAAATGGAAGTAGCCAAATGACATTTTTAATGGAATTTATTTTCTCACCAGGTTATTTCTGGGACATGTTGTTGGTGGTGGCGGAGAAGAAAGAGAGGAGGTCTGGAGCGAAGAGGGAACACAAATCTTTATTTGCACTGGCACCTCAGAGTTGGGTGCTAGAGAAGCAGGTTGGGCCACGTGTAGGTAGCAAAAATGGCCGCCTTATGCAGTAACCTTTCCTGTGTCTGAACACCAAAGTGGAGTGCTGGCAAGAGAACGAGGTGCGGAAAAAGAAGGGCTTTTATAGGAGCAGCTTTCATGAGAATGGGAAGGGGGAGGAGTAACCATAGCACTCCAGGATAGGATAATAACTCTCATGAGAATGTGAGGGGGGAGGAGTGACCAAAGCACTCCAAATATCGCAGGGAAATAGACAATTCCCTGAGGGCACAACATGGTGAAACAGGCACTCCGAGAATGTCCCAACTCTCACGGGAACTAGTAGTAGCCTGAGGGGACAACATGGCAGATGTGACTGCATCTGCACAATATCTCAGTATCTCTCCCTTTCCTTTTATCTAATGCCTGGGGCAACAGTGTGTAAAGTCTATGAACTACTCAGGGTCAGTCTATGAAAAACCAGCAAAGTGAAGGGAAGGAAGCTGCTGTAAAATTGTCTAAAGTGTCCAAAGGGTATACCAGCAAGTCCGATAGAAGTCTCAGTCCAAAGTAGGCGACTAGGGGGAGAAATGGCAGGGGATGAAATGCTACATGAGGAAGGTCAGCCTCTGGAATTCCACTTTTCTGTAGAGAGTGAGCTGGAACCTCCAAAACGTGACAGACCAAGCAGAAACAGGAAAGGCAGACAGGCAGTAAAAAATTTCTGTCCTTGGAGTCTGTGAATCAGGTTCTTCAGATCGTGTCAGGTGACATCTAGGGTTTCGGGGGGGGGGGCACTGTAGTCATGCTATCTAGTGGGTGATGTCAGGGTGTGCAGGGGTCCAGATGGTTTTTTCCTGGATTCCTGTGGAAGAAACACAAACAATCTGCTTCTCGTGGTTAGCAGGGCATTTGATTTGAATGCTTTATAGAAAAAGAGGTTTGATGCCTTAGCTAACTGAGTATTGGTGGATGTATCTTTTCTATTCATTTATTATTATTATTTTATGTTATTTGTCATGGTAGTCAGCCATTATCTGGAAGGTCCTGGGTGATTCATGGGGAAAAAGAACTTATCTTTCAACAAGGACTCTAAGGTGTAAGGAAGCAGGAATTTTTTTTTTTTTTTGGTATTTTTCCTTTTGTTGCCCTAGTTGTTTTATTGTTGTAATTATATTGTTGTTGTTACTGATATTGTGGTTGCCTGACAGGACTCAGTGCCTTCTTGATAACTTCACTGCTCCTGGTGACCATTTTTCATCTCTGGGGGAGGGAGAAAGGGAAAGAGAGGGGATGAGGGCAAAGGCAAGGAAGGGAGAGTGAGAGGGGCAGGGAAAAGGGGGACTTTCAGCACCACTCCAATACTCATAAAGCTTCCACCTCTGCAGGTGTAGACAACTAACTTTGCTTCAATCTGCAGCATTGCATATGTCAGAGTGGTGCTCTGGGTCTTTGTTTCCATTTTCACTCACTAATAGAAAATAAACTATAGGGTGAGGGCTATGGCTTTAACATTCTGCAAAAGACTCTCAGAGATCCCAGATTCAATCCAAAGAGCTGAGCAATAGTCTGTTGAAATAAAAAAAAGGTAGGGTAGATAGCATAATGGTAATGCAAAGAAACCCTCATGCTTGAGGCTCCAAAGTCTAAAATTCAATTATCTACATCACCATAAGCTCTCTTTCTTCCTCTCTCTCTCCCTCTCTCTCTCTCTCTCTCTCTCTCTCTCTCTCTCTCTCTCTATATATATATATATATATATATATATATATATATATATATCTTTGTAAAATACAAAATAAAGTTGAGGACTGGAAGACAGCTCACTTGAACAGTGAAATGGTTGTGTCAAATACATGAATCATGTATATGAGCCTGCCTCTCACCTCAGTCTCAGGAAGTTTAGGCACTCTGGTCCCTATATATCAGCTATCATCTATCATCTATCTATCTAATTAGCTAGCTAGCTAGTGGTAGCTAGCTATTTATCCATCATTTATCTATGTATAATATATCATTTATATCTCATTGTGTGTGTGCCTTATCAGGTTACCATTGTTGTCTATACTATTCCACTACTTCTGGTAAAATTTTTTCTTCCTGTTTTTCTCCTTTTTCCCTCCTCCTCTTCCATTTTTTTAAAGACCCCATTTTATTTTTTAAAGATTTTATTAATTTATAGGAGAGAGAAAGAACCAGACATGACTCTGGCACATGAGCCGCTGGGGATCAAACTCAGGACCTCATTCTTGAGAGTCCAAAGCTTTACATTACAATGTACAACCCCAACTTTAAGGGAACTGTGGTGTATTGCAGTGGGGAGAGCTCTGATTCAGAGCTCTGATGGTGGGAATGGTCTGGATTCAACCCCCCGTTAACATGCAATTCTGTAATATAAAAATTAAAAAATTTAAAAGATGGCCTCAAGGATAAATATATTTGTAGTGATATATCATTTCATCTCCAAATTTATCTTTAAAGTATTAAACAAAAATGCAGGTTTCCTCCATAGCTAGTACTGATTTTTCCTATAAAACATTTATTTGTTAGGCATAGTGCACAAGTAAAGGTTTTCTACATCACATTTCTGTGATTGTTGTTTGCAAACGGAAATGTAAAAAAAAAAAAACACTAAGGTAAATCAAAATTAAAGGAGGATATGCATGTAGTACGCTCTGTAGCAGTTATTTTTGAAGTTTTGATTATGTGTTGGATAGTATGCCAGCTCCCCCTGGCTTCTGCTTAACCGTATGCCTATATAGGGATAGATTTAATCCCATTCAAAACTTTGGTCTATTGTGTAAATCACTTTTACATTTACATAAAGCACTCCAGGGTATTGGTGGTTCAGTGATAGGATTCTCGCCTGCTCTGCCCCCTCCTTGTCACACTCTGATTTTCACCAGTCACTTTTCTCTCCACCCTTTCTATGTCACATCCTGTTTCCACCCTACTTGGCAAGTATATATAAAGACAGCATTGTGAGTTTTAGAGTACCTTGAGTTTAGTTTAGCTCGTCTTAGATTGTGCTGCGTCCTGCATGAATAAAGAGATACTGTGTACAACCCAGCCATGAGTCCCTGGTTGTCTGTTACTCGCCCGTGAAGCCAGCCCGGCAAAAACAACATAACCCGTCGAAAACAACATATGGCACTACAACGTGGGACTGGACCTGCGCAACTCCCAGATAAGTGAAGACTTTGCCTACCTATGCACTATGGTCTTCTCTTCTACTTATGAAGAGGTTTGCCAAAGCCTCTACTGTTTCATTATGAGACAGTTTCTCTGTCTCTGGAACATTTTACTCTGGGCCACACTTCAGTTCCCTGACCGGGAACTTTGGTTTCTTATGACCGGGATCATAGAGCTTGGGAGATGCACGGAGATTTCTCCTTGGACTTTCTGGATTCCCTCTCCCATGTTTCCTGAGGAAAAGGACTACTTTTCACTCCGGGCCACAGTTTGGTTCTTTATGACCGTGATCGTAGACCTTGGGATATGCATGGGGATTTCCCCTGGGACTTTCTGGACTTCTTCTCAAATGTTTCCCATGGAGAAGGGCTACTCTAGTTTGAGGAACATTCTCCATTACCCTGGCAGTTCCCAAGTATGGAGACACATGGTTAGTTCTACTCTCCTGATTGGATTCTTTCTTCAATGGGAAGACACTTTTAAAAATGGGTGCCTGAAGCAATCCAGCAGGAACAGTCAGAAGCACCCTAAATGCAATTTTGAGGAGCTTTTTGGACTAGGACGCCCTCCGGGGACTCTTAATCCTGCATAGTGAGATCTTGATAATCTGGTTCAAGTTGCCTTTCATAAGAGAATGATTTGAATGACTGAATTTTTGTTTGACATTGACTTAAAAAAAAAAGTGTTGGATGCAGCCATGATTTCTAGAGACATCCAGAAACAATCCAAAAAATTGTTTTTTCCCTCCTTTGATTTCTCTTTTACGTCTTGACATGAATCTGAAACGTTTAATCCTGAAAACTGTATGAGTTATGGGTGGGGCAGATAGTGCAATGATTATGTTAATTATTCTCATGCCTGAGGCTTTTAACAATGGTTCTTCTGTTTACCTTTCCACATTTTATTGAGTTTAAACTGTTTAAACAACCTTAAAATCATATTAGAAAGGACTACTTCCAATTATAATGGAGTTATCAATTATAGTAAACTTCTAATCTGCTACAAGTTTTGTTTGACAAGTAAGTGAATTTCAGCTGTCAAGTCTTCACATGAAAAAGCATCTACTCAAATGAAAATTTCTGGAAATCCATTTGGACCTCTGTTCTCTGACATCGCCCACAAGATGAAATTATTACAACACACCCCCGGAAACCAATGATGAGACCTGGCACGACCTGAAGAAACAGATTCACAGACTCCAAAGCTCACTCTCTACAGAAAAGCAGAATTCTGGTGGCCGACATTCCCCATCGAGACAGACGTGCAGCATTTCATCCTCTGGCATTTTCTTCTGTGGTCAGCTACTTTGGACTGACACCTCCATCGGACTTACTGGTACACGCTGCTGTGTTTCTCAAAGACTAACTTCAGCCAATTGCCTTGAGACTTTATAGACCATGTCCCCTCGCCTGCAGGCTCTTCCCCAGAGTCAGAAAACTCCCCCTCCTTATTAGGTTATGCCCACAGAGGCATGAAGCGCCCCAAGAGGCAAGAGATGCCCACAGAGGCATGAAACGCCCTTTGAGGCAAGAGATGCCCCCAGAGTCATGAAGCGTTCCAAGAGGCAAGAAATGCCCTTTCGCCTGCTAGGCCTTGCCCTTTGATGCAAGAAACGTTCCCCTTGGCATCACACTGGTTATTGCTGCTCACCTATTTTGTTTTCCATGTCTTATGCCAGTTCTTTTGAAAACGTCTGTACGATATAGGTTTCTGTTCACCCCACAATGGCCATTAGTTAAAAAGAAAGGGGGAGATGTAGGATAGTATGCCAGCTCCCCCTGGCTTCTGCTTAACCATATGCCTATATTGGGGTAGATTTAATCCCATTCAGAGCTTTGGTCTGTTTACATAAATCACTTTTACATTTACATAAAGCACTCAAGGGCATTGGTGGTTCAGTGATAGGATTCTCGCAAGCCAGCCCAGCGAAAACAACATAACCCGTCGAAAACAACAATTATGCGTCTCTGAAATTAGAGCAGTATAAAACAAAATTTGTGCATAGTACAACAGCATACTAATAAGCATCTGCTTAATTTTCTCTTATTTAGACAAAAAATATATATAAAGGAAGTAAAATCTTGGCCTGTCTTCCCTTGAATTTAGGAGATGTAAGATCTGTATAAAAGGCACATGCCTTTGCTACAGTCAAGACATCCAGAGTGCCGGGAGAGTAAAAATGTTGTCAAGAGCTTCTGGGATCCTAAACCTGGGACTGCAATGGTGATGTACAAGCTAAGTTACCACCATGCCTATAGGCCTAACATTCAATATCTGTAAACTGTTTATGCAAGACCTCAACTTCCACAAAAAAGAGCATAAATGTTTACCTTTGATACTCAGAAAGAATTAAAACACACAGACATACAAAGACATATACACAAGTGAGTATATGTACATTTTCAGAAGGAACGTGTTTTTAAAATTTCAACACATATCAAATGCTGATCTTTTCTGGGACCGTAAGTGATGTTTTCATAATAAAATGTGCTTATTTGAAAACATTTAAATATTTAATAATATCTAGATGTCATTGGTTCAGTCTCTCCCGAGAGGTAGCAAGCATGGCTGGTCCTGGGGAGAAGAGCAGGCACCCACCAAGTGCAGGTAGAAAATGAGATAGATTTCCACCACTTCAGGCTTAAGTCACTAGGTCTACATAAATGAATCCATCAGCCTGATGTTAGTGTATACTAATTATATTCCTCAGCATCAGCTATATGCTAATTGCATCACCAAATTCCATTCAAATGCTGTGTCACAACAAAAATAGGTTCATTGCATTTGTCATTGTAAGAATTCAAACTTTAGTTCGTTTTCTAAAATTCCCTGCTTAGCTGAGTAGGCTGGATGACAGCCAAATAAGTTTACATAAGATAGATGTATTAATGACAACCGAGATGGAAATCTCTTGTAAAATAATGAAGCCTCTGCCACCAGCTTTTTGATGTTCCATTTCTTTTTGTTGAGCAGATGAATTACAACTGGAAAACATCTTCATAAAACTTTTACATGACATGAAATTGCTGTTTCTTTCCTCTTTTCATCTTACTCATTTTGTCCAGAATGACATGCTTTTCCTTGTATGTCCCCTAAATCTTTTTCATACTTAAAAAATCCACTAGTGATATTAATTCTTCTGAAAAACCATATTCATCTGCCTTGCCTTCATAAATTACAAAAATAAAAATATATATAAGTGCGTCCATGGTGAGGATTAACTTGGACTCCACACTTCCTGATCCTCTTGTTCAGTTTTATCCTCCCACCATCCCCAAGACAGTCTTTTATAGTAACTACAAACTCCATGAAAATATTTCTATTAAAAAATAAATTTAAAAGGAGGAAGAGATACCTGAGTTATACTCAACTCTGTCATCTATGGTACCAGAGATGGATGTTAGGACCCCACCTACACAAATCTTTGTCTCCTGCCTGATTGCTATGGCAAGAGTTTCCAACACTAGGTTGAATAGTAATGATGATAGTGGGCAGCCCTGTCTAGTACCTGATCTGAGTGGAAATACTTCCAGTTTTTCACCATTGAGTATGATGTTGGCTGTAGGTTTGCTATATATAGACTCCACTATCTTCAGGAATTTTCTATCTATTCCCATTTTTTGTAGTGTTTTGATCATAAAGGGATGTTGTCAAAGGCTTTCTCTACATCTATTGGTATGACTATGTGGTATTTGGTCTTGCTTTTGTTGATGTGGTGGATCACATTGATTGATTTATGTATATTAAACCAACCTTGCATGCCTGGGATAAACCCCACTTGGTCATGATGAACAATCTTTTTGATATACTGTTGTATTCGGTTGGCTCAAATTTTGTTCAATATTTTCGCATCTATGTTCATCAGAGATATTGGTCTCTAGTTTTCCTTTTTGGTTGTGTCTCTGTCTGAGTTTGGTATCAGAGTGATGTTGGCTTCACAGAAGCTGGCAGGGGTATTACAGTGTCTTCAATCTTCTGGAAGACTTTTAAAAGTAGAGGTATTAGGTATCAGGCAGGAGCAAGGAATTAAAGAGATACAGATTGGAAGAGAAGAAGTCAAACTCTCCTAATTTTCAGATGATATGATAGTATACATGAAAAAACCTAAAGGAATCCAGAAGTAGCTTTTGAAAATCATCAGGCAATACAGTAAGGTGTCAGGCTATAATATTAACATTCAAAAGTCAGTGGCATTCCTCTATGCAAACACTAAGTTAGAAGAAATTGAAATCCAGAAATCAACTCCTTTTACTATAGCAACCAAAACAATAAAATATCTAGGAGTAAATATAACCAAAGAAGTGAAAGAATTGTACACTGAAAATTATGAGTCACTACTCAAAGAAATTGAAAAAGACACAAAGAAGTGGAAAGATATTCCATGTTGATGGGTTGGTAGAATTAACATCATCAAAAAAATACACTACCCAGAGCCATATAAACATTTAAAGCTATCCCCATCAAGATGCCAAGCACATTTTTAGGAGAATAGAAAAATGCTACAGATGTTTATCTGGGACCAGAAAAGACCTAGAATTGCCAAAACAATCTTGAGAAAAAAGAACAGAACCAGAGGCATCACACTCCCAGATCTCAACCTGTATTATAGGGCCATTGTCATCAAATCTGCTTGGTACTGGAACATGAATAGACACACTGACCAGTGGAATAGTATTGAGAGCCCAGTAGTGATCACCCACACCTATGGACATTTAATTGTTGACAAAGGGGCCCAGACTATTACATGGGGAAAGCAGAGTCTCTTCAACAAATGGTGTTGGAAACAATGGGTTGAAACATACAGAAGAATAAAACTGAATCACTGTATTTCACCAAATACAAAAGTAAATTCCAAGTGGATCAAGGACTTGGATGTTATACTAGAAACTATAAGATACTTAGAAGAAAATATTGGCAGAACTCTTCTCTGCATAAATTTGAAAGACATTTTTAATGAAACAAATCCAATTACAAAGAAGACTAAGGCAAGTATAAACCTATCGGACTACATCAAATTAAAAAGCTTCTGTACAGCAAAATAAACCACTACCCAAACCAAGAGACCCCTCACAGAATGGGAGTAGATCTTTACATGCCATACATCACATAAGAGTTTAATAACCAACATATATAAAGACCTTGACAAACTCAACAACAAGATAACAAATAACCCTATCCAAAAATGGGGGGAGGACTTTGACAGAATATTCACCACAAAGAATTTGGAAACTATACAATATGCTCCTTAAGAACCACTGGGTCAGAGACTCACTCAAACACGAAATTCAAATGTTTCTGGAAACTAATGAAAATAAAGAGACAACCTATCAAAATATTTGGGACACAGCTAAAGCAGTACTGAGAGGGAAACTTATAGCCATACAATCACATATTAAACACCAAGAAGCTCAAATGAACGACCTTACTGAACACCTCAAGGACTTAGAGCAAGAGGAACAAAGGAACCCTAAAGCAACCAGAAGGACAGAAATCACTAAAGTTAGAGCAGAAATAAACAACATCGAAAATAAAAGAACCATACAAAAGATCAATGAAGAAAAATGTTGGTTCTTTGAAAGATTAAAATTGACAAACCCCTAGCCAGACTCACCAAACAAAAAAGGGAGAAGACTCGAATTAATAGAATTGTAAACGATGGAGGAGATATCACAACTGAACCACAGAAATCCAGAGAATCCTGCGAAACTTCTATAAAGAAATATATGTTAATCAATGTCATTCACCACATCAATAAAAGCAAAGCCAAAAACCACATGATTATCTCAATAGATGCAGATAAAGCCTTTGACAAAATCCAACACCCATTCATGCTCAAAACTCTACAAAAAATGGGAATAGATGGGAAATTCCTCAAGATAGTGGAGTCTATATATAGGAAACCTACAGCCAACATCATACCGAACAGAAAGAAGCTGAAAGCATTCCCCCTCAGATCGGGAACTAGACAGGGCTGTCCACTGTCACCGTTACTCTTCAACATAGTATTGGAAGTTCTTGCCATAGCAATCAGGCAAGAGAAAGAAATCAAAGGGATACAGATTGGAAGGGAAGAAGTCAAGCTCTCACTATTTGCAGATGATATGATAGTATACATAGAAAGACCTAAAGAATCCAGTAGAAAATTACTGGAAGTTGTTAGGCAGTATAGCAAGGTATCAGGCTACAAAATCAATGTACAAAAATCAGTGGCATTTCTTTATGCAAACACTAAATCTGAAGAAGAAGACATCCAGAAATCACTCCCATTTACTATTTCAGCAAAATCAATCAAATACCTAGGAATAAAGTTGACCAAAGAAGTGAAAGACTTGTATGCTGAAAACTATGAGTCGCTACTCAAGGAAATAGAAATTGATACCAAGAAATGGAAAGATATCCCATGCTCATGGATTGGAAGAATAAATATCATCAAAATGAATATTCTCCCCAGAGCCATATACAAATTTAATGCAATACCCATCAAAGTTCCACCAAGCTTCTTTAAGAGAATAGAACAAACACTACAATCATTTATCTTTAACCTGAAAACACCTAGAATTGCCAAAACCATCTTGAGGAAAAGAAACAGAAATGGAGGCATCACACTTCCAGACCTTAAACTATATTATAAAGCCATCATCATCAAAACAGCATGGTACTGGAACAAAAATAGGCACACAGACCAATGGAACAGAATTGAAAGCCTAGAAATAAATCCCAACACCTATGGGCACCTGATCTTTGATAAGGGGGCCCAAAGGATTAAATGGAAAAAGGAGGCTCTCTTCAATAAATGGTCCTGGGAAAACTGGGTTGAAACATGCAGAAGAATGAAATTGAAACAATTTGTATCTCACCAGAAACAAAAATCAACTCCAAATGGATCAAAGACCTAGATGTCAGACCAGAAACAATCAAATACTTAGAGGAAAACATTGGTAAAACACTTTCCCCCCTATACCTCAAGGACATCTTTGATGAATCAAGCCCAATTGCAAGGAAGACTAAAGCAGAAACAAACCAATGGGACTACATCAAATTGAAAAGCTTCTGCACATCCAAAGAAACTATTAAACAAACAGAGAGACCCCTCATAGAATGGGAGAAGATCTTCACATGGCATACATCAGACAAGAAACTAATCACCAAAATATATAAAGAGCTCCGCAAACTTAGCACCAAAAAAGCAAATGACCCCATCCAAAAATGGGCAGAGGATATGAACAAAACATTCACCTCAGAGGAGATTCAAAAGGCTAACAAACCTATGAAAAACTGCTCTAGGTCACTGATTGTCAGAGAAATGCAAATTAAGACAACACTAAGATACCACCTCACTCCTGTAAGAATGGCATACATCAAAAAGGACAGCAGCAATAAATGCTGGAGAGGATGTGGGGACAGAGGAACCCTTTTACATTGCTGGTGGGAATGTAAATTGGTACAGCCTCTGTTGAGAGCAGTCTGGAAAACTCTCAGAAGACTACACATGGACCTTCTATATGATCCAGTAATTCCTCTCCTGGGATTATACCCCAAGGACTCCATAACACCCAACCAAAAAGAGGTGTGTACTCCTATGTTCATAGCAGCACAATTCATAATAGCTAAAACCTGGAAGCAACCGAGATGTCCAACAACAGATGAGTGGCTGAGAAAGCTGTGGTATATATACACAATGGAATACTATGCAGCTATCAAGAACAATGAACCAACCTTCTCTGACCCATTTTGGACAGAGCTAGAAAGAATTATGTTAAGTGAACTAAGTCAGAAAGATAGAGTATGGGATGATCCCACTCATCAACAGAAGTTGAGTAAGAAGATCTGAAAGGGAAACTAAAAGCAGAACCTGATCAAATTGTAAGTAGGGCACCAAAGTAAAAACCCTGTGGTGAGGGGTAGACATGCAGCTTCCTGGGCCAGTGGGGGGGTGGGAGTGGGTGGGAGGGATGGGTCACAGTCTTTTGGTGGTGGGAATGGTGTTTATGTACACTCCTAGCAAAATGTAGACATATAAATCAGTAGTTGATTAATATGAGAGGGGGAAAATCAGTTGTATGTCTCAAAGTTTCTCAAAACACAAACTGAATCTTTTAAATATATAGGCTGTTTATTTGATATGCAGACTCTCTCAAAAGCCTAGACCAAGTAGATTAGAAGCATCCTATATCACAGCTATAAACAAGATACTGGATACTGTACAGCAAACCATAGCAAAAGGACTTTTCAGAGTTAACCCAATTACCAAATAATATGATGATAACATTAACTATCAATTGCCTTTTTGAACCCTAAGACAGCAGGAACCTCACATCTCCACTATAGAACTCCTACTTCCCCCAGTCCTGGAACCCTTGGATAGGGCCCACTTTCCCACATGCGTCTCCCAATCCATACCAAATAATATTGCATCCACCGATCACAACCTAACCAACGCAACGATTGTCACCTCAACATGCTTCACCTCAGACTGTGTCCAGAGGCTTCACTTGTGGAATGACAACCCTTCAGCTTCATTACTCGGGTGAGACCTTTCCTTTTATAGTACACTCTAATTTCATCTCAGGTGGTTCACCTTCTAACAAAGTTCCATAACCTAGATATACACCAGTTTCTGTGAGAGATCTTATGTTCACAGGTATCCATAAACTACTACAAAATATATACCTGAAAGCAGAAGTATACTAGAGTTTGCAGTGAGTACCTCCCTAACACTTCCTCTCCACTATTCCAAGCTTTGGGTCCATGATTGCTCAACAATTTGTTTGGCTTCGTATGTTAACTCTCTTTTCAATCACCAGGTTCCAGATGCCTCCAGGATGCTGGCCAGGCTTCCCTGGATTGAAGACCCCACCAATATGTCCTGGAGCTCAGCTTCCCCAGAGACACACCTTACTAGGAAAAAAGAGAGGCAGACTGGGAGTATGGAGCAACCAGTCAATGCCCATGTTCAGCATGGAAGCAATTACAGAAGCCAGACCTTCTACCTTCTGCAACCCTCAATGACCCTGGGTCCATGCTCCCAGAGGGCTAGAGAATGGGAAAGCTATCAGGGGAGGGGGTGGGATATGGAGATTGGGTGGTGGGAATTGTGTGGAGTTGTACCCCTCCTACCTTATGGTTTTGTTCGTTAATCCTTTCTTAAATAAAAAATTAAAAAAAAAGAAACTATTGTATTTACTATTGAATTTAACACATTAGTTCCCCAATAAAGAAATTAAAAAAAAATCTTATTCTTTACCAAGTGAGTCTCATCCTATCTTTATTCTTCAGTTTCACAGTCCTTTATGTATTCTTTACAACATAATTATATTTATGATGGCTTGGCCCAATGTTTATAGCTTACAGTTCTAGTGAAAAATACACATCTGTTTTGTTCACCAAGCTTTAAAAATGCTTATTGCTCTTTTTTTTTCATGGAACGGTACCAGTATATATACTAACATAGCTACATGCATGATGCATTAAACTGGGAATTGTTTTCAGTCGATTGCTAGTTGCACAAACATATGGTATCTGCTCAAAATTGATTATCTAGATAACATGGTTACTAATAGTTACATGGTGTAGAATAGTTGCTCCCCACTACATCACAGTAATTATCTTTGGAATCTGTTATATTATACAAGGGAATATTTCTGCTTAAGGGCCTTGAAGTGAAGACATAGTTACAATTGTACTGGTGAATTCATCTTTATCATCTGGATCTTTGACAAAATATATTCTTTCTCACTGTGGTCAGAGGGATAAGACAACACAAGAGAATCAGAAGTGGAATGGACTTTGTGAAAGGGAAGGCATTCTTTGAGAGATAAATAGGAGCCAAGTGGTGGTACACCAGGTATAGTGTATACATATACAAGGACCCAAGGTCAAGCTCCCACTTTCCACCTGCAGGGGAGAAACTGGAGGAGTGGTGAAACAGGTGTACACGTATCTCTCTTTCTCTTTCCCTCTCCCTCTCCCTTGCATCTCAATATATATGTCTCTATCAAAAATAAAAGAAAAAGAAGAAAGGAAGGAATGAAGGAAGAAGAAATAAAGAAAGAAATAAACAATAAAGGAAGGAAAGAAAGAAGGAAAGGAGGATGGAATGCAGGAAGGAAGGAAGGTAGAAAGAAAAAGAAAGAAAGAAAGAAAGAAAGAAAGAAAGAAAGAAAGAAAGAAAGAAAGGAAAGAAGGGATCAAGTGAGTCACTGGGAGCAGAGTATTCATTATGAAGGCACTAAGTCCCCACAATAACTCTTTCATCAATAAAAATAAAAATTAAATAATAAAAAATAAAACTAAAAAGAGGAGAAGATAACTGGAAGCATGTTAAGGTTTTTTTTTTTTTTTTATCTTACTTGGCATGCATTAATGTGAACAGCTTATTTGAGAACGATCCTCTGTTGCTGAGGTAGGGAAAGCTTTCAGTGGAGAAAGTTCAGATGCAAAGGCATTGGTGATTGGCTACAGCTTAGGCAGTTGCACTGTTGGAGTATATCTCCTGTGGTCCTTTGGAAAAGCCTGATTGCCTTGGGCTTAGTTGCTCTAGAGGGACCAAGAGCTAAAGAAAGATCCTGGACTCTTTGCTGGAAAACACAGGAAAAATACATTATCCTGAAGAAAGTAACAGCCACAGGGAAATTAGAAATTGTACACATGTGACAACATGTGTCTTCTAAATTAATATTTCCTTCAGTACAATGAGAAAATTAACAAGGATTCAAATATCTCAGTGTAGAACTAGAGTAGTTATCTATGGGAACTGGACTGGTGACACAGACCTTTGGTGACTGTTGTGGTAAAAAATAAAGAGAAAAAGAAATCTATAATTAAATATTTATGCTTTAAGAAAATATCACTGTGAAAGTTCTAAAACATAATGTGAGGATTTTGTTATTTTAAGCCAGGATACACATGGGAATTTGTTATAGCTGAAATGGAAACTGATAAAAGAGAATATAATTACATATGGCAATACAGCAATATCCAGGGACAGACAACTTCTGCTGTTTAGAAAATGTATTTAAATGAACAAAGTTCAGTTAACCAGGGGTGTACTGTGGCATGGTGGGTAAAATGCACAAGTTACTATGCAAGAGGATATGATATCAAGTCAATAATCCCCTCTTGAGGGGGGGGGTTTCACAAGTTGTAGACCAGTTCCACGGTTTCTCTCCATCTTTATTCCACTGTGCCTCTATCATAAACATTAAACAAATTAATAAAACAAAAAGTCTAATTAACTGTCAATCAATATAAAAGTGTTGATTTAAATCACTCATTTAACAGAATCAGAAATGTCTAAATTAGCCCTGATTCATGCATGCAGGCCTTACATCTCCCCTTGCCAATGGTAACAACAGGAGGAAGAATTATGCAAGTACTTCCAAGGACTTTAATTGGACTTTAATTCACATTGATTGAAATATGGGAAGAGCAGAGCCAACAGGGCTTGTCTGCTACATGGTTCTTACCTGCTGCTGCACCTGCTGCATCATGGCACCAGGGCACCATGTCATCCTTATTCCTTTTTTTTTTTTTTTAACACAGTGATCCATTGTGGGTAAGCTGGAGAAAACCTAAGACTTAAGATCATACAAAAATATATTAAGATGTACTTCAGAGAAGCCAGCAAGTTTCAGTAGATTCATTATCTGAAAATATTTCAAAGGTAAGCAAGGAGCTTCAAGATTAAATTTACCATATGAATATATAGAAAATGACAACAGTGTCCTGGAAGTAAATTTAAGTTCTAGAGGGATGGAGAGGAGATCTGTATGATAGAGAATAAAGTTTTGTCCAAACAACACTTCCCTGGTTACCTACTTACTAGGAAATTAACCTATGAAAGTTATCAATATATATTCTTCTATTAAAATGCAATCATTGTTTTCCCTGTAGACATAGATACATGGGATTCATTTTGTTCATAGACTAATAAGAGGCTTGTATCATTCTATAAAATGTGTGTCCTTGAATTGAATAGAGAAAATCAAGATCCAAAGGTTAATATAAAAATATTCTCTAATTTTAAATCATTAGAAACATCTCATTATAAATATGGAATGTGTTCCATATCATTAGGAAGAAAAGTATGTTGACAGTGTCTCCTCATTATATTCAGTTACTGCACTTTATCACTTACTTTTTGTACAGTAAGGGAGATAATAAAATGGGAACAAAGAATAGCAGAAAAGATAGGAAGATTTTGGTTTATATCAAACACAGACATTTTTCTTGGTGTAGTGATAAAGAACTCAGAATTTCACACATGTACTTCATTAATTAGCCTCTTTTATGGCCTTCATAAAGATAGAGACAGAGAGATAATGTAAAGAGGGAGGGAGAAAGAGGTGTGGAAAGAGATATCACAGCACCAGAGTTCTTTTAAAAAATATATTATCTTTTTTTAAAATTTCTTTATTGGGGGATTAACGGTTTATACTCAACGGTTGTCGGGAAATTTTAAGGATTTGGTAGAGCCTGGCAGGGCTTGACCTGAGGAGTGAATATATCCTGTTAGTCTCTTTCTCTACCAAGAGGTTGAGCAAGAAGGGACAGGAGTAACCCCAAAGGTTTGCTTCATCTTATCAGACTCCCTGTCTCACAAAGCACCCTGCATTCACGATACTATAAAAAGAAAGGGGGAGATGTCTGGGAAATTGTGAGGATGTGGTTGAGCTTGGCAGAGCTTGATTTGAGGGGACATCTATCCTCTCGTCTTATCAGACTTATAATCTACATAATCATTGTTTTGCCTGAAAGATCTCCACCCATTCCATTCCTTTGATCTATCTTCTTTCTACCTTCAAGACCCTCCCTGACAGCAGGGAATTATTAATCCTATCAGTTAAAACCCTCGCAACAGTTGCTAAGGAAGTTCCTACCTTTCCAGTCCCATTTTGCCTTTCTCTGCCCCTTTCCTAGCCATTTCTGTTTCCGACGTGCCAATTCTTTTCAATAAAGAGTCAAACTGCCTCCAACCATGAGTCTGTTCCTGAGTTATCTCTCTCACGTCGCTGAGTGAGTATCAGCCCAGGGTGGCTCTGGTAGAGCTCTCTCCAACCCAGAGAGTACGTGCCCAGGAAGAGGCACCCCTACGCTAGCCCAGCATACAGTAAAATACAATACCTTGTACATGGATAATATTTCCCAGTTTCCACATAGCAATACAATTACCATTGAATAGAGACAGCCAGAAATTGAGATGGAGAGAGACAGGGAAAAACCTGCTGTACTTTACCATTTTTGAAGCTTTCTCTCTGCAGGTGGGGAATAGGGACTTGAACCTAGGTCCTTTATTACATGTGCACTATGCATTATTACATGTGCACTCAAACAAGTAAGCCACCAACTGGTTCCTCAAAGTTTTCTTCAGTGCATAGAGTGCAGTGCTGGGATATGGGCCTTGCATGTGGAAAAGAAGTATACTATCCAAGTGAGCTATTTCACTAGCCTTCCTGGCCCTTTCTTAAATTTTTTTAGCCAATAAACTAGAGATATGGATGATAGACAAGAATATATAAATGCAAGGAGTTTAAAGCACTGTTGAAAAATCCAAGGCATTCGACTTCTTCCAGTTGTTTCTCTGATGTGACACCAGGAATCAAATCCAAAGTTTTCTGTATGCAAGGCAGATACAACTCAGAAGCTTCTCTCCAGCGTATGACTGTCCATGTTGACCTGTGTTTTCATTAAAATATCAAAAGTCTACTTATTTTAAGATAATAATTCAGAATATTATTAACTTAGTATAATATAATAGTGTAGGACAGGGAAGATAGCATAATGGTTATGTAACCAGATATTCATATCTGAGGCTCAAGGTCCCATATCCAAGAAGATAATCTGGTACTGAGAAATGCTATGGAAAACAATTAAAATCACACACACACACACACACACACACACACACACACACACACACACATTTATAAATGCATATAAAGGGCTGGATGGTGGCAGTGCACAAGAACCCCCAATTCCCATGTGCGAGGGCAAAGCTTCACAGTTGGTAAAGCAGGGCTACAGGTGTCTTTCTTTTACTCTATTTAGCTACTCCCCTTAATTTATTTATGTTACTATCTGAAGTAAATAAGTAAAATATTTAAAAATAATAATATATATAGTGCAAAATTCCAAGACCAACGTAGGGATCAAAGTCTAGTGCAGAAAATTTGAATTGGGATATGGAGTTGTCAGACCTGCTATAACTTGTGGACATTGGACACTGTGAAGCTGGAAGTTCAGAAACCATCACAGGATGAAACAGATATTAGGAGGTAAATTCATGTAAGGTAAAATTATTCGATGAAGAGGCCCAAAATTGACTTATTTATTTCAAACTGAAGGAAGAACTACATGACAAATTTAACTACTTTATTAATATTTAAATCTGATGGATGAAAAACAAATTCTAGTAAAGTGAATTAGCAATACATAAAATTCATGAAGATTAGTTTAACATTTAGGATATTAACATACAAACATATTAAATGGGGAAATTGACCCATTAAAATGAAACATTTTAAAGAGCACTTCAACCTCACAAAAGTTTTTTTAAATAAATTTCAAAATGCACTGATGTCAATATTCATATAAAAATTTAGTCAAGTATAAATAGAAGGGTGACTTCCTAAACTTGATTGTTTTATAGATAATTAATTCCTCCAGCAAGAAATTTATGCAGTGCTGAGATATTTCTGTGTTTTTCATTAGAATCTCTATAAATCAAAAAAAAAAAAAACTAATGTCAGCACTGTAGAAAATGAAGATAAGATTGTAGTACCCTTTTCAGAAAAGAAGGCATCAAAAATGACGAGTAAGCCTAATAAATGTTCTAGTTCATGTCTTCAGATAAATGCCAATTAAACTACAATGAGATTCTAGAACATATCCATTGGTTGGCAAAATAATAACAAATCATAGTGTGTTGGCAAGGATGTGACGCTTAACACATTTGCATGGAATATTATAAACTGATACTATTTTAGAAACTATAACTACTGTGCTTATGAAATAAATGTACAGAGAAATATTATTGTCTCATGGAGGGGAGTTTTGATGCTGTGATTTCTTCCCTTTCTCCTTGTCTTTTTCTATCTGAAAATAGCAGCTCAGGAACTCTGGAGCTCAAATAAACAAAAACAAAAAGTAAGAACCAACTCATGCCCCCCCAAATATAATGATAATGATCTCATGTGTGTAACAGAAATAAAAACAAATCAGAGTTTCACAAGATTATTTACCTGAATAATCTGATGGCTTATGAAAGATAAAAAGAAATACATATTTTAATTCCACATATTATCTATATTACCTGTTTTGAATATATATTCAAATATATACATGTTCAAAACAAGTTACATTGATAATATTGTTAGAGATCCCTACATAAGAGGCAAATATAATGGAAAAGCCAGAAGACAATATAATGAGTATATTCTGGAAGGCAAAGGTTTGAGGATTAATAAGGATGAAAGGGAATTTCAAACATGGTTGAATAAGGGCAACAGGTGACTCACGTGGCAAAGTGCACATTTTCTCCAGCCCAAGGATCTGGCCATCATGTAGGAGCTCCTCCAGTGATAAGCTTTCAGGGGCTGCAGAGCAGGGCTATAGCACCCTTCTTTTTCTTTTTGTCTTTCCCTCTCTGCCTCTCTCTCTCTCTCTCTTCCATTGTCTCTCACCTACTATAAAAGAAGGAGGAGGAGGAGGAAAAAAAGAAAGAAAAGGCATCCAGAACTATGGAGTCATGGATACAGAGTCCATACTAGAACACTGGTGGCAAACAAGCAAACTAACCCACAAAAACAGCATACCTATAAATTTAGTATTTGTAAAGAGAGAGGCAGACTGGGAGTATGGACGGACCAGTCAACGCCCATGTTCAGCGGGGAAGCAATTACAGAAGCCAGACCTTCTACCTTCTGCAACCCTCAATGACCCTGGGTCCATGCTCCCAGAGGGATAGAGAATGGGAAAGCTACTGGGGAGGGGGTGGGATATGGAGATTGGGCGGTGGGAATTGTGTGGAGTTGTACCCCTCCTACCCTATGGTTTTGTTAATTAATCCTTTCTTAAATTAAAAAAAAAAAAAACGAAAGTCAAAAATAAAAATGCTGTGGGAGAAAAAAAAAATTAGTATTTGTTTATAGATCAATAAGTAAATATCACACAAAAAAGAACAAAGCTTCATGCTGACTTATACGTCAAGAGCCCTTTAGAATGCCTCTCCACAGACTGGGAGTGTGGACCGACCAGTCAACGCCCATGTTCAGCAGGGAAACAATTACAGAAGCCAGATCTTCCACCTTCTGCAACCCACAACGACCCTGGGTCCATGCTCCCAGAGGGACAGAGAGTGGGAGAGCTGTCGGGGGAGGGGGTGGGACGTGGAGATTGGGTGGTGGGAACTGTGTGGAGTTGTACCCCTCCTGCCCTATGGTTTTGTTGATTTATCCTTTCTTAAATTAAAAAAAAAAAATAGAATGCCTCTCCATTATATTAGTTGTGTCTTCCACTCTTCCCATTTCCAGTTACCCCCTCTAGTGGTAACCACCATAGTTCTCCCAAGGTCATAGATATGAGGTGACCACATATATTTCAAATGCATGTGTTTTAATTCTCTTATCTTCTACATTTGAATGAAATCTGGCATATGCATCTTCAGTTTCCCACTAATATTCCAGTTCCAACCAAGCTTGTAACAGACAGTAGAACAGTGTCTGAATTCATTATTTTCTGATGACTGTAATAGAATCAAATTCATATTTATTTAACTTTGGGAGCTGAGCAAGTATTGAAAGCACCCCTGTGTTAATGAAATTAGGGGTGAAAAGAAATACTTAATTTTCATAGAGAAGTGAGTATCAGATGACTTTGCAAGTTCCTAGAAATGCTTACATAATAGAATGAGTGCTGTGCTTTTATATAGACTTAAAGAATGGCTATAGTTAATACTTAGTGTGAGTCTTCAGAGTTGTTTTCAGTACATACATTAAAACTATTATCCTTACATAATTCTTTGTTGGTTCCCCAAATCTTCTCTACAAATTATATAGTCAGTTACATAATTTATTTTAAAAGCACTATATTTTGCTAAATAAAATATTCACTCAATTTTAATTAAATGCAACCTTCAAGGGACTGTATGCTTTGGCCATTTTGTCAATTTATTATTGAATCTATAATATTGATATTGCAATTCAATCAGTCAATTCAATCTGAATTCTTCCACCAGTAAACAAAATGACATGAATAAAACATATTCAACATATACTTGATACACATTATTGACATTTATTTCCTGTCATGTTCTGGTTTTAGACCTCTTAAATAGTTTGTAATCATTCAGCTTATGTCTGGATTAGTTTAATGGAAAATAACATCAATTTTAGAAACAGAAATAAGATATAATACTTACACAAGTACTAATTAATTCAATTCATTATTCAGAGATGTGAGTTGAACAGAATTCACAGTAACCCATCTATATGAATGTCATACATATTATTAGACTCTTTGAAACAACATTGAGGGCCAGAGAAATAAAGAAAAGCAAATCAAATTATTAATAAGTAGCAATTATGCACTGAAATAATGAAGTGAACATCCTGTATTTATTGCTTTTCTATCCTTCTACTAAATTTTGGCAATTAGATGCAGAAGGTCATAGGAAGCCTCAGAGCACATTTATGGGGGTAATTGTACTTCCAGCAATCCAATTATGTCTAAATGCTTCCTTGATATTATCAGTCTTACTGAACCTCTGGTACAACGACTTCATTTGGGATACAAAGCAGATGCTGTTTTCCCATTTACAGCTTCCCTCCGTCTCACTAAGTCTGCCCTATCAGATACATCAGCAGTCTGCCTCATCACCCAGCTCCTTATGCTAAATTCACTGACTACAGATTATGTACAAGGTACTGGGAAATGATATACTCTTTCAAGTGTTTTCCAAATCCTCTATGCCCCTATTAAACACCTTCAGCTCTCTCAATATTCTTCAATGGGAAATAGTTTCAGCAAGCGGCTATGATTTGTTAAGATTGTTGTAGAAAATGACCCTCACCTAGGAATTTTAGATTCTTTTCTCCTGCGTCTCATGTGCTCTAAGTTATCAAAAAATAATAATAAGGAAGTAACTGTACTATATAATAGGAATGATAATATAAAACTGTTCCATTGTAGGCAATTTTTTTTCTTTTTACTATAAGAATATGATACAGGGGAGTCAGGCGGTAGCGCAGTGGATTTAGCCCAAGTGGTGTGAAGCACCAGCGTAAGGATCCGGGTTCAAGACCCCAGCTCCCCACCTGCAGGGGAGTAGATTCACAGGCGGTAAAACAGGTCTGCAGGTGCTTATCTTCCTCTCCTCCTCTCTGTCGTCCCCTCCTCTCTCCATTTATTTCTGTCCTATCTAACAACGACGTCATCAGTAAGAACAACAATAATAACTACAAGAGTAAAAAAAAATGGGGGGCAACAAAAGGAAAAATAAAATAAAATTAAGAAAAAATAAAAAAGAATATCATATAGGTATTTATTGTTTTTTTCTTCTCAGGGTTTTTTTTTTTCTTTGTTTTATTTTAACAAGTGAGAGATACATAGAGAAAGATACAGGAAGTAAAACAGCACTACTCAACTCTGACTTATGGTGGTGCAAAAGACCGAACTTAACACCTCTGAGTCTCAGGGAAAAGTCTTTTGCACAACCATATTGTTGTCTCCCCAGACCTCACAGGGTCATTCTTACAGAAATATTAGTTGTTTTTTTTTTTATCCTCTTAGGAAACAAAAAATGTCTAAATAAACATTTATTAATGGTTCAGATAAATAAGACATAGCTGTAGCGGTTTATAAAGTTTTGTATAGGGACCTGGCAAGAGCACACCCAGTTAAGCACACATAGTAGTAAGCTCAAGGACCCATACAAGAATCCAGAGAATCCAGGTTCAAGCCCTTAGATCCCCAGTTACGGGGGGGGGGGGGGATTCTTCACAAGCATCAGATCAGGTCTGCTGGTGTCTGTCTCTCTTTCTTTCTACCTCCCCTTCCCCTCTCAATTTCTCTCTGCCCTGTCAAATAAAATGGGGGAAAAATGGCTGCCAGGTGCAGTGAATTTGTAGTGCCAGCACTGGACCCCAGAGATAACCCTGGGAGCAAAAAAAAAAAAATCAGTTTTGTTTCATTTGTAGACTTCAGGTGATTTGCATTGCTCGCATTTCACACATTTGACTTTCTTTTTTTTTTTTACCAGAGCACTGCTTAGCTCTGGCTTATGGTAGTTTGGGGGATTGAACCAGGGACTTCAGAGTCTCAGGCATGAAAGTCTCTTTGCATAACGATTATGCTATACCCTCACCCATCTGACTTTATTTTCATGGAGCATATCAAATGTTCTTTAATATGATACACAGTGTAGGTGAGTCTAATAATACACATACACCTAATTTTATTAACTACACAACTGTTGATGATACAGTATTGAAAAGACATTTCAAAGCTCCATTGCCCAAAATCAAGTTTTTAATATCTCTAAAAATTTGTATTTCTATGAGAGGGAGGAGAATGGTCAAGGCCAGAACATACCTTGCTGTTTTCGACGGTTAGGTTGTTTTCACCAGGCTGGCTTCACGGGCGGGTAACAGACGACCAGGGACTCATGGTTGAGCTGTAGGCAGTATCTCTTTATTCATGCAGGACGCAGCACAATCTAAGCCGAGCTAAGCTAAACTCAAGGTAAAGTACCCTAAAACTCACAATGCTGTCTTTATATATACTTGCCAAGTAGGGTGGAAACAGGATGTGACATAGAGAGGGTGGAGAGAAAAGTGACTGGCGAAAATCACAGTGTGACAAGGAGGGGGTGGAGCAGGCGAGAATCCTATCACTGAACCACCAATGCCCTGGGGGGAGGGTAGTGCTCGTTAACAGCGGTTATGTAAATAGAATGAAGTGGTTGTGTAAATAGAATAGTGTTAAGCAGGGGGGATTTAAACCAAATGAAACAGAAGGGGTCTCATGCATACCTCTCAACAATACCTCAGTGTTGGCATATGGTGATGTTGGGGCCACTGGCTTACGAATCCTATGTACTGATGATATCAAACAAATTTTGATCATTTCTTACCATTAAATGTGACTTTTACATTAAGAGAAAAGTAGTTATTACCACCATCAGCAGCCCAAAATCATGTCTTGTGCTATAGTCTGATGCTATGACCAAGCACTCTTTAGTAGCTAGATGTGGCATCCAATGACTGAAGCCAACCTCTCTACAAGTCCAGTCAGCTTTTAGTCCCTGTTCTCCAATATCTAACTGGCTTCTATCCAATAGCTGTTTCCAGCCTGATAACAGGTTTAGTTACCTCAGGGTGTATTTTACAACTAATTTAGTTCTTAATGGTTTACCAGGAAGTCAAATTGCTTAAAATATAATGTTTTATAGGCCCTAGTGAGAGATTTGATAGTATTTGCTATGAAAATGGCTCAACCTAAAAATTATCAGCACTATCTAGAATTACAAGTGTTTTAGGCCTCAGTTATTGGCTTATTTTTATGTTGGTGCTCTAGCAAAATTATTGTCCAAGGAAATGCAAGACTCAAAATGTATTTTCCTGCTAACCTCTGGGAAAGCAATCTAGCCTGTTAGATAAAAATTCCCATTTTAGATAATTAAATTTCTTTTCAGAATTTTTTAAAACATTTTTTAAAAATTTATTTTCCCTTTTGTTGCCCTCTTTTATTGTTGTTGTAGTTATTATTGTTGTTGTTATTGATGTTGTCGTTGTTGAATAGGACAGAGAGAAATGGAGAGAGGAGGGGAAGACAGAGAAGGGGAAAGACACCGGCAGACCGGCTTCACTGCTTGTGAAGTGACTCCCCTGCAGGTGGGGAGCCAGGGGTTCAAACCTGGATTCTTATGCAGGTCTTTGTGCTTTGCACTACTTGCACTTAACCTGCTGCCTACCACCCGACTCCCTTCTTTTCAGAATTTAACCATCCTTAACTGATTATAAATAACATGGATCTGACAGGTGAATGGGTAGGGAGGAGTAGTGCAAGACAGTGGAGCATCCAGTTAAGTGTTTATATCACCATGCATAAAAACCAGGGTTTGCACACCCAGCTCCCAGCTGCAGGGGGGAGAGCTTCATGAGCAACTAGACAGTGCTTCAAGTGTCACTTTCTCTGCCTTTCTATATCTCCCTTCCCTCAAATTCTCTCTGCCTTATTAAATAAAACAGAAGGAAAAAATGACTTTCAGGAGCAGTGCATTTGTAGGGCCAGTAGGGAGTCCCAGTGAGTATAGGGACCCAACTACAACATCTAAGTGACTATTGTGTCTATGTGTTACTATGAACTACACTATTTACTCTTTTTTTCTGATGGAGAAAGAGAGAGAATGTGAAGTTATAAGAAAAGGGAAAGAAGGAAGAGGAGGAGAAAACATATTTTCTTCAGATGTTATCAGGAGCAATTCTCAAGGATGCCAATCAATATTTTATCCTATAACTTCTAATTTGTGAGGAGTGTTTCTTTAGTTTTTGAGAACCCTACAGATGAATATTAACCTAGAACAATATATTAAGAATTTGGGGGTAGAACAAGGATGAGAAGAAATAAAATAGTTTTTTCTATGAATATTAATCAAACTTTGGTCATCACTGAGGCTTCACTACTCCATGATGTCTTTCACAGAAAGAAAGGGAGAGGCAAGGGGAGGGGGCAGTAGAAGAGGAGAGGAGGGAAAGGGAAGGGGAGGGGAGAACACAGACCCAAAGCTCCCCCTAACGTTGTGGGGACTGATTCTTACCTAGGTTGCACATATAGCAAAGCAGTACACTATTCATGTGAGTTATTTTGTCTGCCCTCATTTTTTTTTAACAAAGTACTGCTGAGCTCTGGCTTATGGTGGTGAAGAGGACTGAGCTTGGGACATTGAAGCATCCAGTATGAAAGTCTTTTTGTAAAACCATTTGCTATCTATCTGCCTATTTGAATCATATTTATCTTTAAATTAGCATTTTATCTGGTATATAATGTAGATCTAATCTTATTAACAACCTTTTCTAAAATCACTTTAAATATATTATTTAATATATATTAATATATTACTTAATATATATAAAAGTATATTTTAAAGTGCCTAATAATAAGCATGCACACATACCCCCACACACACACATATTTCTGTCATCATCAGAACTTCATTGATCCAAGTTGTTCTTTTAGATAGAAGGACAGATGCTTCCTCCAATGCAATGGAAGCTCAGCTTCAACTTGTTTCATACACAAAACAAAACAAAACAAACACATAAGCCAATAGAATATGATTGAGCACCAATAAATAAGCCCTAAAACTGACAACTAATTTATAGTAGCAGGGCTCAAGATGCTAAATGAAGAAAGGAGAAACTTTTCACTAAATGGTACAGGAAAAAATGGGTTGAAATATATAGAATAATTAAACATGGTCACAATATGTCCCCATGCACAAAAACTACACAAAATAGAGAGCAGGAAATACCAGCAGAACATGCTGCAGTATTTGATTTCAAATGTTGGGGGGGGGGGTCCTATAGCAAAGAAAACAGAAATAAAATTTAAATCATTGTAACCCCTTACAAGCTTTAGAACAATAACAGAAATCATGATCAAAATAAGACATTATTGAGTAGGGGATTTTTGTATATTGTCTGTCAGACAAAAGGAAATAGTAAGATGAAGAGCTCACAAAATTCAGTATCATAAGAGCAAACAAACCCATCAAAATGGGGAGAGAGCATGGGGCAACTTCTTTTGTTGTTGTTATCAACTTTATTTATTGGGCAATGACAGAGAGAAATTGAGAGGTAGGGGAAGATATAGAGGGAGAGGGAGAGAGAGATAACTGCAGTCTTGCTTCACTCACAAAGCTTTTCCCATGCAGGTAGGAACTGGGGGCTCAAAGCAGACTCCTTCCACATTACAACATGCGCATTCAACCAGGTGTGGCATCGCCCAGCCTCCTGGGCAACTCTTTACAAAGCTTTTCAGATAGCTAACAGACACATGTAAAATTTTCCTACCCCACTAGGGAAAGGCAGAAGCAGGCTGGTGGTATGGATTGACCTACGAATGTCCATGTCTAAGGGAGAAGCAATTACAGAAGCCAGAACTCCCAACTTCTGTACTCTCATGGTGGGGGGGTGTAAATGTTATGGAAAAAAGACCAGAGGGCTCTGAACTTAATGCTATCAAGACCTGGAGACAGAAGAGAAAAAAGTAGTCAGTGTGACTTAGAAAGGAAGAAAAGGCAGGATCATAGAAAAATGGATATATATATATATATATATATATATATATATATATATATATATTTACAAAGCTATATCTGTGAGTTTGGGAGAACCAATGCAGTTTCCAATGGAGAGAATGTGGACACAGAACTCTGGTAGTGGGAAACATGAAATTTTTCCCCTATGATTTTATAATTTTGTAAATCAATATTTTAATTTAAACCACTAATAAAAATTTAAAAAATAAAAACATTCTAATTCACTGATTATCAGAGAAATGCACATCAAGGTTCAAGCACACCAGGGTTCAAGCCCCCACCTCTTCACTTGCAGGAGTACACTTCATGAGCAGTGAAGCAGATCTGCAGGTACCTATCATTCCCTCTCTGCATCTCCCCTCCCTTCTCAATTTCTCTCTTTCCAGTGAAATAAGGAAGGAAAGAAGATAGGATGTCGGGAAATTGTGCGGATGTAGTTGAGCTTGGCAGGGCTCACAAAGCACCCTGCATTCCTGATACTATGGCCTATCTACGTAATCACTGTTTTGCCTGAGATCCCCACCCATTCCATTCTTTTGATCTATCTTCTTTCTACCCTCGAGACCCTCCCTGCCTGCAGGTATCATTAGTCCTACCAGTTAAAACCCTCAGAACAGTTGCTAAGAAAGTTCCTACCTTTCCAGTCCCATTTTGCCTTTCTCCGCTCCTTTCCTGGCCATATCTATTTCTGACTTGCCACTTCCAGGTCTGTCCTTTAAAAGCTTTGGCTCTTTGATTGATAAAGATATTGCATTGCCTGGCACCACGTGTTTGGTTCCTGAGTCATCTTCCTCGTGTTGCTGAGTGAGTAGCAAGCTCAGGCTTGCTCTGGTCACATTCTCTCCAACCCAGAGAGTACGTGCCTGGCAAGAGGTACCCCCAGGCTAGCCTGCAGTAGGAAGGGAGAAAGGCAGAAATGAAGGAAGAAAAGGAGGAAGGAAAGAAGGAAAAAAGGAAGGAGGGAAGGAAGGAGGGTGGGAAAGAATGAAGGAGGAAGGAAGGAAGGAAGGAAGGAAGGAAGGAAGGAAGGAAGGAAGGAAGGAAGGAAGGAAGGAAGGATAAAAGGGAAAAAATGGCTGTGAGGAGCAGTGGATTCATAGTGCAGGCACCTAGTGCAGCAATAATACTGGTGGAACAAAAAACATAACTTCAGTAAATAGATCATCCCTCCCTATTAAATTTAATTGTTTATATTGACTTTGCACCTACAAGTAGATTGGCTATCTGTAAACAAATGAGACATTTTAACAATAAGAAATCAAAGCACAATTTTACAGTAATGTAAATTGAATAGAAGATGTTTTTCCTCCAACAGTGATGTCTAAGCTGTTACTTATCCTTTATTTCTTTCAGGTTGAATAAATGAAACATTAATCTTTACATTTTTTGTACAGTTGTTCAACAATCAAAAAAAGTATAAATAAAACATTTTAAAAGGGTTATTTATTTGTTTATTTTTGTATTGAGTGAGATAAATCTTAGAAGCAGAATGCATAAAATATATCCAAAATTTTATGCATGTACAAACGGTTGAATTTACTGTGAACTGTAAAACACTAATCCACCAATAAAGAAATTTTAGAAAAGAATATATATATATATATATATATATATATATATCCAAATAAAGATTCTTCATTCATTAAACAAAAACATGGTGAAATATAGTGTTCTTTTGCGTTGTAAAAGTGAGACTCTTTATAACTTATGTTATAACCACAATGCATAGACAAAAAAAATGTGCACAGAGTCCTTAAACTGCTCACAGAGATTAACATAAAATGCATCACAGAGATGGTGAAATAGCTCACTTGCATTATGTGTTACTTTGCCATGTGTGCTGCCAAAGTTTGAGCTTAGCCGCACTGAAGGAAGCTTCCACGCTGTGGACTCTGCCATTATGTCTCAGAAACAAACAAATAAATAATCTCACTGTCTTGAATGTGAAATGCAATCTCTAGGAGGAAAAAAAAGGCTTGGTGACTTTTTTGTATCTTTTTAAAAATATTTATTTATTTATTCCATTTTGTTGCCCTTGTTGTTTTATTGATGTAGTTGTTATTGGAGTCATTGTTGGATAGGAAAGAGAGAAATGAAGAGAGGAGGGGAAGACAGAGAGGGGGAGAGAAAGATAGATACCTACAGACCTGCTTGACCACCTGTGAAGCGACTCCCCTGCAGGTGGGGAGCGGGGGGCTTGAACCAGGATCCTTAAGCCTGTCCTTGTGCTTTGTGCATGTGCACTTAACCCGTTGTGCTACTGCCCAACTCCCTGACTTTTTTTTCTGCACCACCTCCTGGATCACTGTACCTCTTTAAATACATCATCATCAAGGTATGATTTAGGGAAGAAATATTAATGAGATGAGTATCATTGCAAATGTAGAAGTTCCACTTTGTGAAAGAAACTGTGAAGCTAATAAGCAGATACAACACAGCCTGGGGGTAATACTTGCAACATATATCTGATAAAGTTAAATTATGAAAAACAAACAGTATGGACATTTAAAACTCAAAAGTAAGAAAATAAATATTCCTTAACAGGATCTTCTCCAAAGAAGGGATGCAAACAGGTCTGGGAAGACAGTACTTGTTATGCAAATTCTATTTCTTTTCTGAGGCACCAAAGGTTCACCTGGTTAAGTGTACACCTTAAGAGTGTGCAAGAAATCAGCTTCAAATCCCTGACCCCCACCTGCAGAAGGAAAGCTTCAGAAGTGGTGATGTAGAGATGCAGGTGTCCTTCTGTCTCTTTCCCTATCTACTTCCTCATCCCCTTTCAATTTCCCTCTGTCTCTATCCAATATTAAATAAATAAATAAATAAATAAATAAATAAATAAATAAATAAATAAATAAAATGTAAAAATGAAGGAGAACCTGGGTGGTAGGGTGATGACGCTACCCCTGGTAAAGTACATACCTTGGCAAGCATGTGGATCTAGGTTTGAGACCCTACTCCCTACCTGCATAGGGGATGGTGGAATGGTGGATGATTGCTGCAGGACTTTCTCTTTTTCATCTTTTTCTATTGCTACTTTTCTCTATCTTAGAAAACAAGGGAAAAATAAGGGATTGGATTAAAGCTACTGGGAAAAGAGGTATCGTGCAGGCACTGAGGTATGTATATAAAACTTTAAAAAGTAGATATAGACTAGAATATCAACTGGTCACTTTGGGGACCTCTGACATGTCACAAAGGTTCCCTTTTGCAAGAAATGTAACATTCTGGGGGGTATAATTACAATTATAGGAGGCTACACATGTGTGGAGAGGCTTAAATTGTTCATTCAACTTCATTATTAGCCTGAAACTTCTGTATACATATCTGTCTTGGTAAAAACAAAATGAATCCAAGAGGGGAAAGAAATGAATGCCATACTCAATGTGTCCAATGCAGAGTTCTAAGAACATATTGATCATAGCATTCAGTGAGTGAGACCACAGCAGAGTCAGAACCTGAACAATGCTGCTGAACAGTGGACGAAATGTGATTTCAATGACTCAGGTAGAGAAACAATTCCTGCAGATGACAATTCAGCTGAGTCATGCACAGACTGCTTGAGAACTTTTTGATAAATTCTACTACTTCATTTAAACACTTGACTTACTGTTGGGCATTATGCCAGCTCCCCCCTGCTCCATGCTGCATTGCTTGATGCTGTGGTCTATTTACATAATTATTATTTTGCCTGAGACCTGCCCTGCCTGCAGGGTATTGGTTTAATGCCCACTGGTTAGATGGAAACTTGCTACCTTCAAGCTCTTTTTTTCTCTCTCCACCTGCTCTCCTAGCCATTTCCTTTTCTGACCTGCCACTTCCATTTCAGAACATATAAAGGCAGGCTTCTCTGATTAATAAAGGCATTATTGCATTGTGTTCCCACTGAGCCACGAGTTCTTGGTTCCTCTCCCATGTGGCTAAGTAAGCAGCAACCCAGGTTGGCTCTGGTCAAGTTCTCTCCCCCATGATGCAACCCAACAACTTACCAGACTGGTGGTGTCTTACCCTGTAGAGGGAACATGTTAACATAAGCAAAGTTTTCCATTCAAGCCCTAGTGCCCAGGGGAAGTTTTATGTGGGTTGATGCAGGTGTCACTTCTGTCTCTCTCTCCCTCTATTTGTTTTAATTTTTCTCTGTGTATTTTTTATTTCTACCAGAGAGAGAGGGAGAGAGAAAGAGATACAGAGAGGAGAGAAGAGAGGAGAAGAGAAGGAAGAAGAGGAGAACAAAAAAGAGTATGACTGAGGGGAATATTGTGGCCATGCAGGCACCGAGTGCTAGTAATAACCCTCGTGGAAGAAATAAATTAAAAGTGCATGTGGCGTTAAGCACAAGGACCAGTGTAAGGATCCCAGTTTGAGCCCCTAGCTCCCCACCTGCAGAGAAGTCACTTCACAGGCATGTCTGCAGGTGTCTATCTTACTCTCCCCCTTTCTGTCTTCCCCTCCTCTCTCCATAACTCTCTATCCTATCTAACAATGATAACATCAGCAAAAACAATAACTACAACAACAATAAAAAACAATAAGGGCAACTAAAGAGAAAATAAATAAATAAATAAATAAACAATTTAAAAATAAATTTAAAAACTTAAGTGAAGATTAATCATAAAAACCACATTTTTTTCTAACTGCACATCATCAAATTTTGCAGGTCATGGTTCTATTTTACTAGAAGGTCACCATTCATTTGTTCAGTCTCATTTTTTCATTTCTGTTTATCTGTTTATTATTTACTTTATTGCTAACAGGATAGTCCTTGCTGATCAGTGCCTCCAATAAAAATTCTTCTCTTGTAGTGATCATTTTTCTTTCCTTTCTTTTCTCTATAGTGATAGAAGTTGATAGGACAGGGATAGATAGAGATGGGTGGAAAAAGGGGCCTGGGCAGTGAGTTTAGCACACATGGTATGAAGCTTAAGGAAAGGCTTAAGGACATACACAAGAAACCCAGTTCAAGACCCCGGCTCCCCACCTGCAAGGGGGTCGCTTCACAAGCAGCAGAGAAGGTGTCTCCCTTTCTCTCTACCTTCACTATGTCCCCTTTCTCTGTCAACTTTTCTGTCTTATCTAAAAAAAGAAAAGAAAAAAAGAAGGAAAAAATGGCCTCTGGGGATGTCAGGGTCTCTGGCGGGGTGATCTCCAGGGGAAAGGTAACGGACCAGTTCTTTCTCACTCACAACAGGGGACGACATGAAGTAGAGACACCAGGGAGACTTGAAGCATGCTCAGATATAGTTTATTAGCAGGTGGATATGAGTTAATAGAAAATCAAACAAAGGGAATTATTGAAATATGTCTGAAATTACAGGTTTCTTAAAGATCAGCTTGCCCTTATGGTAGGGGGCTCGTATGACAGGAATTGATGAGATACAAGACAGTTATTCTCCATGACGCAAGCAACTTAATTATCCAAAGGTATCTGAGAGAAGCATAGGGGTTAAACCAGTAGGGTGATACAGAGAGAAGATGGATATCAAAAGGCCATATAGTTTGGAATTTCTTTTGTCTGGGGTCTGAGTGTATGATGGAGTGTGTAATAAGGTGTGTTCTTCTGTGATCAGAAGGTAAGGTGACTTTGAGTAAGTGAATCTTAAAGTAGGCAGCCATGTTGCCTGCAGTTAATGGGGAGAAGTATTGGGGTTTATGTGGGCCTGATAGTCAAGAAGGAAAGTCTAAGTTTCTCCCCTTTTGCTCACCTTGGTTGAGAGAGACTAACCAAGAGGGTATCTTCTCAGACCTCCATGCAAGGATGAGGGAAGTTTTCCCTAAGCTCTATCAAGCTTACACATAGTCCCAACATAGGAGCAGTGGAATAGTAGTGTCAGCACCTAGCCCCACCAATAACTCTGGAGGCAGAAGGAAAGAAAGAAAGAAAGGATAGAGAGGTGAGAGAGAGATAATAGAGATAGATAGATAGAGAGAGAGAGAGAGAGGAAGAAAGAAGGAGAAAGAAGGAAAGAAAGAAAGAGGTAGAGAAAAGAGAAAAAATCTTCAGTTTTTTTTTTTAATTTTTAATTTAAGAAAGGATTAATGAACAAAAACATAAGGTAGGAGGGGTACAACTCCACACAATTCCCACCACCCAATCTCCATAACCCACCCCCTCCCATGATAGCTTTCCCATTCTCTAGCCCTCTGGGAGCATGGACCCAGGGTCATTGAGGGTTGCAGAAGGTAGAAGGTCTGGCTTCTGTAATTGCTTCCCCGCTGAACATGGGCATTGACTGGTTGGTCCATACTCCCAGTCTGCCTCTCTCTTTCCCTAGTAAGGTTCAGTTTTTTACTAGTAGTTTTTTACTATTCAGATACTTGCAGATGGAAAGCAGAGAACTGTATGTTTGTCCTTGTGCATGTTAATATTTGAGCACTCTACCCAGTGTAGTACCACTCTCTCTCTCCTATCTCTCTTTTTTTGTTTTAACAATGCCTCCTCTCTCTCTCTCTCTCTCTCTCTCTCTCTATATATATATATATATATATATATATATATATCTTCATTTCTTAATAATAGAAAGCACAAATTGTTCTGAGAGCACAATTTGAACAATTTTCCAATCTTTCTTTTTATTTTATCCAGTATAGATGTGAATGACATTTATTATGGCTCATTCTTTATATGTACACACACACACACACACACACACACACACACACACACACACACACAAACTGTCATTTATTGCCAGTTGACTCTTCTAATATTTTCTATTTGTTTTTAAATCCAATATCCTTTGAAAAAAACTATGTTGAGAAACTTTAGTTCACACTTTATCAAATCTGTATTTAGGATTGAGCCAAGAAATAAATTTGATGATTTGTAGAAGCAAGCAGAATTCTGAAAAATCTCAGGCTGAAGATATTTGATTCCACTTATTTGATTGCAGAAGCATTTAAGGACAGCTTCTTTTAAATGTTTACAAAGGTAATTTCTTCTATTACTTAATTTTTTTAAAGCTGCTATATTATCAAGTTGTAGCCTACAGGGGAATAGTTTATTTATACATGTTCAATTGTATCTCAATGTTTTCTGTCACAATCATTCGTCATTTTATTATTATAAAATGTGTGTGAAGTGTTATTATAAAGTTGAAACCACACGGAGTTACTATGCTGCACTTCCCACTGAATACATATATTAAGAGCTATCATAAAGACGTAAATAATAATATATTTGTGCAATAATTATTTGGTTTGACATTCAATCTTTATTTCTTTCAATCTAAGTAGGGACTCCTAATCTAGAATAACACAAAGTGCTGTAGCTTGGAAAAATTATTACAGACATAAATTATCCAGCACTTTAATTCTTTGGTGTTGCTTATGCCTCTGACAGGCATTTCACATATATGCACTAATGTTTTGTTTGTTTTATTTTTTAACAATTTCCTCAGTTTAAATTTAACTCCAGGTTGTACACAAAAGGTTTACTGGTGGTGGCCATGCAGTGGTGCACCTGGTTGAAGGTACCCATTACCATGAAGACGGACCCCAGTTTGAGACCCTGGCTCCCCACCTGTAGGGGGCACAATTTAGAGCTGTGAAGCAGGTCTGCAGAGTTCTGCAGATATCTCTATTTCTGTCCCCTTCCCTCCTCTCAATTTCTTTCTGTACTATCAAATAAAATAGATAGAAAACTAGTAAAAATATGGCCACTTGGAGTGGTGGATTCATAGTGGCAGTATCAAATCTCAGTGATGGTAATAATAATAATAATAATAATATATAGCTTTCATAAATTGTGTTGTACACCTTTCTTTATGATACCATTTCTTTCTCCTTTCTCTTCTCCTCTTCCTCTTGTTGTATAGTTTCCAGGGCTTCAACATGGCAAGGTAAATTTTTTAAATAGAAAGAGATAGCAACAGAAGGGTGGTGGGGTAGAGGGAGAGAGTGTCTCTCCATTGTCAAATGTCCTAATGTTGTGGAGTGCCTGGCTAGCGTTGAAGGAGAGAGAAGAGACCAGGAACTCCTGGGGGAGCGTAATACAAATCTTTATTCATGCGGACGCTCCAGAGTTGGGTGTGAGCACAACGGATTTAAGCCAAATGGAGCTAGCAAAATGGCTGCCTCCCACTATGCATGCCAGCACTTGTCCAGGTTGGGACACGGAAGAGAAAAAAAGCATCAAAACCAGGAACAGCAGTGGGCTTTATAGGGTAAAAATGGAAGTGGCAAGTCTGGATGGAATTGGCTAGGGAAGAGGGAGGAGAAAAGAAAAAGGCATTCTGGGAACTTCCTTAGTTTCATTGCTGGAGTTTTATCTGGGGGAATTAGCAATACCCTGAGGAGATAATGTGGTGGTGGAGGAGTCATTTTTAAAACAAGGCAGAAGATTGATATACAAATAATAATACTTGCATGGAAATATGGTGATTTGTGGGTCCTGCCTAACTCAACCACATCTGCACAATTTCCCAACAGTGGGGGGCAGACTTACACTTGGGTACACCTTCTCCATTGAAATACCTTTCCAGTCCCTTCATCATTTCCTAGTTGCTTCCATTATAGGAATCACCGTTCTTCACTGAATCTCATTGAAAACTTGTTATACCTCCTATTGCTTAAGGTATAATTTTACAACTTAGAATAACCAAGAAGAAGAAAATACAAACAGTTTCCTTCAGGTAATAAAACCTCTGCTTGATGATTGATCAATTGATTGCATTCATCTTAACAAATTCAGGAACTAACTGGAAAAAAATGGTTATGGAGAAAAGGCAGCTGGGAAGTGGAACATGCTAAGAGAATGACACTCTGATAGAAAAAAATTACAATGATAATAATAAAAAAGATAATCGAAAGTTACATACACAGGAAGTCTATTAAAGTTCACTTTCTTTTTCAGATTTGCTTTATATTTAGGATGAAACACACTTGAAAAATAATGTGTGTAAAGTAGTTATCAGCTTCCTTGAAAGACAACCATAGGGGACTAGCTGGTTAAGTGCAAATGTTACAGTGCACAAGGGCCCGAGTTTGAACCCTGGGTCCCCATATGCAGGGGCAAAGCTTTGCAAATAGTGAAGCCATGCTGTAAGTCTGTCTATCTATCATCTGTCTATCTATCTATCTATCTGTCTGTCTGTCTGTCTGTCTGTCTATCTATCTATCTATGTACCTATCTATCTACCTATTTATTTATCTACCTATCTATCTCCCCCTTCCCTCTCAAGTTCTGGCTGCCTTTATCAAATAAATAAAGATTAAAAGTTTTTTAAAAAAAGAAAAAATAACCATACTTTTAATTCATGTGCTTTATCATGGAACATAGATGTAAAAAAATCCATAAGCCACCTCAATACCCTAGTCATCCCTTGGCTCCAGGCCCAGTTGACTGTAGTCTATGTGTAGAAAGCCTCACACAACTCCCTGCATACATAGACATAAGAAGAATCCTTTAGTTTTAGAGCCAAAACTTTTTATTTTTCATGTCACTGTCCTTGAGTATTCATAATGTGTATAGGTAAATTTTTATCCTTTCCTTTAGAGCATTCTCAGAATACAGTGAAAAGTTGTCACCACAAGACATGGGAAATTATCTCAGGCATGCCATGTCACTTCTGCCCTTGACCATTGCAGAAGCAAGAAAGAGTAGCAGGAGGCTTCTGTTTGTCTATAAACATTTCAGTGTTATGTTAAAGTGAAGCTTGGACTGGGGGTGGGGGTGTATTGCAGCCAAGCAAAGGACTATATAAAAGGGGAGGGAAGATACAGGGATGGGGTTGGGGAGTGGAATGGAGTCCTGGTGCATGATGGTGGAAAAGGACCTGAGTTGGGGCTGAGAGTGTCTTGCAGACTTGTCATGGGGAGATGAAAAATTGTGCTCATGTATCAACAACCTTACTACTCACAGTAGAATTATACTGAGTAAATAAATATCAAAAATAAACTTGATTTTGTACTGCTATGAACATAGCTGTGCCCACTTGCAAGGTGTTCACTTCACAAACGGTGAAGCAGGTCTGCAGTGTCAATTCTCTCCTCCCCTCTACCTCTCCCTCCTCTCTCAATTTATCACTTTCTATCCAATAAAATGAAAAAAAAAATGGCCACCAGGAGAAGTGGACTCCTAGTGCACCAGGGAAAACCTTGGATGCAAAAGAAAAAAAAAACAAAACGGGAGGGGCAGAATTGCATGTCTGAGTATGGCTCTGCAGTGTTCTTCTCCCCCTGCACATTTGCAACCCCAAACTCCAGTGTGAGACCAAATTCTGTCCATATCAACCACAAGTCAGGAACACAGCCTACAGGTACCAAGACAATGGTGTTCTCCCTCTTAGACAGGAGGCAAGCCAGTCCAGAAAACAGACTGGGACTTATGGTGGAAGTAATGTGGTCCTTAGGTACCCACACATTTGTGATGAAAGGCCCTGGGACCACAGCACCTATTAAAACAGGTGGAGACAAGCCAGACTGACCCTGTTGGTGCCTTAAGTGAAACTCAGACCATTTAGGGGTCCCAGCAAAACACAAGTCAAGCAAACACTGGAAGGTAGCACACTCTTCTTGTGTCTTTGCTCAATTTGATGAATGCCCCTGATTTTCCTCCACTAGCTTTTCAATTCTTTCCCCTCTGAGCATTTTGAGAAGTGGATTGAGACCTGCCCTTTAGTCACTTTCCACATCACTTTTGTTCATGTATTTTTTTCCTTCTCTTTCTCTCTCATTACTGTAACATTATTGCAAAAAAGGAATTCCGTTGCCAGGGTAACCAGCATGGAGCATGGACATGGATGCCTTTGCTGGAAACTTGACTCTTGAGTAAATTTCCACTCCAATTGTAGACTAGCCTGATTTCCTGTGAATAGATTAACAGTTTCTACATTTTTTTTATTTCTCAGCTACCCTGCTGATCTGCTGACTACTTGATGCAAGTAATTTTTCCTTTTCCTCAATAGATTCCCTCCTCTACTCACTAATACACACTTAAAATTCTGCCCACCAGGATCACTGGCATCTCACTGAGACCTCTGAGGCTTGTTCTGGGGCTGGTGTCCAGTGAATCTTCTGTTAGAATACCAGTTGCATCCTCTACTGAGATAATAAGGCTGCCCTGAGTGAGGAGTGAACTAGAGAAAAACTTAGAGAAAAACTAACCTAGACCTCTTCTCAAAGCTGCCTTCCACCTTCAGAGAACATACCTCATGCTTTCTTCTGTAATCAAAAGAATTTCAAATTAGCAACAATGAAAAGAAGGCCCATTGAATCACTAAATACATCATTTTCGTTGGAAGTGAAGTTTCACCATATTTGCTGATCTTTGTCCAGCCAGCAGATCAAAGAGAAAGAGAAAGCAGTTCTGCATGCATTCATTCACTGCTCCTATTTCGAATGAGTCTTGAGCTATTTAAACACACTTTTCATGAGCTGCAGTGGAGAAATGGCAAACAGGTGTCTCTTGCGAAGCGGATTCTTAACCTGGCTCATTTTACAAAAAGATCAGGTCTATTTCTACACCCTCACTCCAAGGAGAAACAATCTCAAGTCTTGTAACTTGTCATTTTCCTTTGATGTTGCACCTTGACTGATTTTGTTCCTGAAGATAAAGGGGACAAATGTTAGATTTAGAAACTGAATAGCCTGAAAACACACACACACATACATTTCCACATACATTTCCAAATAGATGAGGCTTGTAGTGCAAAGCAGAAAATACAGAAGTCAAGAAAAACACTTTATTAGAGTGAACAGATATACTGTGAAGCCCAGGAGCAGTGGGGAAGTTAAGACAGCTGCCTCCCTGCTGCAGTGATTCTAGGAACTCAACCTACTCAAAGCAGGCAAACACATCACCTCCTAGTTGATCTTTTCTCAGTACCACTCAGTTTTCATTTGCAGCTGAATTAAAAAGAAAAAAATAAACAAAATAATCAAAAAGGATAAACAAGGGTGGCTTTTCTGTTCAGTCTTTGATAATGCTCTCACCTTATTTGCAACTGTCTTCAAGAGAATGAATGTCCAAGTCTCCAACTTCAGCCAAAATGGCAGCTACTTTTCCATCTCTGGAAGTCTGGAAGCCTCTCCCTTGACAAAATCTACTCTCTCTCTCTCTCTTTCCTCAGATGAGATCCATTAAAATACTTATGCAAACAGATCCTGGAGGAACTTGCAAGTCACAGTGAGCAACTCCTGGGTTTTACCTTCAACTCCAGTTCTCTGACACTGCCTGCATCAATGGTGGCTCATTCTCTGAATGGTCTCCCTGTTGAAGCTTTTCTCTTTGAGACTGAGTGGGTAGCAGACATCTTTGCTCCTGGATAAAAAGGCACAAATTCAGGGTACAGTCCAGCTGTCCTGTAGAAATTATTTTTCTCTAAATGCCCACCCAAGATATACTCAGCAAGGAAGAGAATTTCTAATCTTATAGACATGTAAGATTTCCTGTTTAAGGAAGACCCTGTGCTGGTGTTGAGATCTGACTTTGTTAGTCATGGATTTGGAAGGTTTATTTATTTATTATTGGATAGAGACAGAGATTGCGAGAAGGGGAGATAGAGAGGGAGAGACAGAGAGACATTGCAGCCCTGCTTCACTACTCGTGATGCTTTCTCTTTGCAGGTGGGGCTCATGGGCTTGAACCCAGGTCCTTGAGCACTATCATGTGTGCTTAAACAGGTGTGTCACTGTCTGGCCCTCCTTGAGACTTCACTGACACAATTCAGTTTAACTTCTTGCCTTTAGAGAAGAATGCATAGGTAGGATTTACATTACTTTCAGCATTTCTATTTCCATTCATCTTTTGAATGAAATGAATACAGAGACAGTATATCACAATGGATAAGGATGTTTTCATATTCCACTCCTTGATTTATGTGTCCAGTCTTACCCAGACATGGTCATGTTCCTATTTTTTACATGAATTATCAATCCTCTTAAGACTTAGAACCATTGTATGTTCCCTACTTACGGTTTTATTTCTCTTTTTTTAAAAGCACATTTTATAGCAGTTCTGAAATCCATATCCTCTTTACTGTTAGCTTCATCCTGCAGTTGTCCAGGAAAACTTAAAGCAAATGCACGTCTGGCTCTGAAATCATAAAAAATAGCTTGCTTTTTCACCAAAATTGATGATTTGATAATTAAAATAAAACCTGCTACTAAGCACATTCATTTTTTGACCCCATGGAAGGAGTTGCACTTTTGAACTCTTCCAATTCTGTCTCTCTATATAAAGAACTGGAGCTATAAATGGGTTTCCGGAAAGCACTCCTACCAGAAAAAAAAGCAAGGGGAACACAGGAAATCAAATATAGATGACACACTAGGGGAGAGAAACACAGGTGCCAAATTAAAAACTTGTACTGCACATTTCAGTAGTTTTAATATAAAAAATATATATAGAAGCATAATGATTTTTAAAAAATATATTAGGAAGTATTAAAAATAAGGGACCAAACAGTGGTTGAGTTCATATACTATAGTATACAAGGACTCAGGTTCAAGCCACTAATCACAGTTGCTTGGATTGACTTGTGTCTAAGTAAGGTAGTAAGAGTTCACAGTTTTGGAAAGTAACAATTGTTTTAATGTGAAGTATGGTGGCTTTTAAATCCTCTAATCTTTCTTATCTTTATGAAGGGAGCTTGAGGCCTTTTTAACTACAAGTAGAATGTTTATCTTAATCACTCACTTGTGACCAAGAGATAAAACAGGGTGGGGTATAGATAGCACAGTGGTTATACAAAGCAACTCCCATGCCCTGAGGTTCTGAACTCCTGGGACTAATCCCTGCTCCACCTCCAGCTGGAGCTGAACCTAGCCTAGCTGAGCTGTGTTCTGTGGCCCTGTGTTTCTTAATAAATCCTGGTTTCTGAGGGAATTATTCACTTTTTTTTTTCTAATTTGTCATGTTTCTTAATAAATCCTGGTTTCTGAGGGAATTATTCACTTTTTTTTTTTTCTAATTTGTCATGAGAACTATGTGAAAAGGTTTCTAACATATAGCTACACCTCCTGACCACCTGGAGTGTAAATTTTCTCCTGAGTCACATGACCAGCTCCCTGTTCCCATGTTAGTATATGGCTTCCTTGCTGCTATTCCAGCCCCTGAGTGCAACAGTAGTGGAGACCCACGGTTGTAAATTGGTGAGGCTTAAGTTCTCCTCCCTTCTGTAGTTTTTTTTGATAAAACTGGCTGGAAGTGCTGTTTCTACTGGCAGTCTGTCAGACTGGTACCAGTCACCCTGAGTAGGTACGAACTTTTTTTATTTTTTAAATATTGATTTTATTTATTCCCTTTTGTTGCCCTTGTTGTTTTATTGTTGTAGTTATTATTGTTGTTGTTGTTGGATAGGACAGAGAGAAATGGAGAGAGGAGGGGAAGACAGAGAGGAGGAGAGAAAGATAGACACCTGCAGACCTGCTTCACCACCTGTGAAGCGACGCCCCTGCAGGTGGGGAGCCGGGGTACGAACCGGGATCCTTATGCCGGTCCTTGTGCTTTGCGCCACCTGCACTTAACCCGCTGCGCTACAGCCCGACTCCCAGGTACGAACTTTTAGCCCCGGAATAAGTCCCTCTGTCCATGAGCCACATGTGTTTGCACTAATCTGTGGCTTGGTGAACTCCTGGAGGGATCCTAGTCTTATCCTGTTGCTTTCTCAGGTGATCCTCTTTGCTATTCCTAGTTGAGTGGGGAGAGCAAAACACAGATGCTGCCCCTCTTTAGCCATGCCTCCAGAAATCCTCAAATTAGGTAATACTTAGCTGGAGGGCTTGTCCTCTGAGTTGTAGTGTCTTTTAGAGCTTCCCCGCCCTCTGTTCATTAGATTCCAATTGCTATGCACCCACCATTTGTGGTAATAACCAAAATGCCACCAGACATTGCTAAAAGTGCTGTGAACAAAGTCTAGGCTTGGTGGAGAGCCACTGGTCTGATGGCAAATGTCACATGGAGTATGAATCTGGCTGTGCAACTGACTCCTATGTTTTCTTCTAAAAATCTTTCTATGTATGATGTTCATGCTCAAAGTTATTTTAAAATAAATTACTGATGTTTGCATATTTCACATTAAATATTCTCTGGGCTATTATGTGTGCATTTTATTTTTACTTCTCCTTATTTGAAAAATAATATTAGGTTTTTCATGTATACAACATGCTGATTCTATGATATTAATGAGATTTCACAGGTCTTTTCATTTACGACATCTGTCACTTCACGTGTGTGTGTGTGTGTGTGTGTGTGTGTGTGTGTGTGTGTGTTTATGTGGAAACACATTTATGTTTAGGGTGGAGAAATAACTCACATAGATACTGAACTTTTTTTTTTTTTCCAAGTGCTCAACTTGGGTTTGAGTCTAAGCCCTAGGACACTGAAGGGAGCTTCACTGCTGTGATCTCTTTCTCTTTATCTGCCTTTATAAATACATTTTTGTTTTTGTTTTTATTTCTACCCGTTTTTTTTTCACTGCTTCACTATACAGATAAATGTTGATAACCCTTCTCCTCCCACACCACAGACCCAGAAATGACTTTTATACTCTCAGTTTCAATGATCCTATGTTTTAATTTTCATATCTGATACAATTTTGTCCTCAAGTTCCACCCACATTATTGCAAATAACTATACTTCTCTCTTTTTCTTGGCAGAATAGTAATCTATTCTATATGTTTCATGAACAGTGGGGGAAATACTGCAGGTGTCTCTTTCTCCTTCTCTCTCAGCTTCTTCTTCTTTTTTTTAATATTTTTTTTCCTTTTTCTTTTTTGCCTCCACAGTTATCAATGAGGTTTGGTGCCTGCACTATGAATCTACTGCTCCTGGAGGCCATTTTTTCCCAGTTTGTTGCCCTTGTTGTTAGTGATATTGTTGACATTGCTACTGTCATTGTTGGATAGGGTAGAGACAAATTGAGAGAGGAAAGGAAGACAGAGGGGAGGAGAAAGATATACACCTACAGACCTGCTTCACTACCAGACTCTCTCCCTCCCAATTTCTTTCCATCCTGTGAAATGAAAAATATATAAAGGAGAGAAAAAATGGCTGCCAGGAGCAGAAGATTTGAAATGCTGCCACCAAGCCCCAGTGATAACCCTGATGACAAAAACAAACAACCCTAGACTCAGGAGGATTGATTGGTGCCAGGATAAATTAGCATAAAGTCAACTTTACTAGGTACATAGTAGTAAAAATGGCAAAGATTAAAGACAGAAATATTATTCTTAAGACTTTCAGAGAAAAGCAAAGAATCATTTCTATATAAAATCTTGTAAGACTATCTGTTGATTTCTCAACATAATTTCTAAATGCTAGAAAAGGTTGGCAGGATGTAAAATGTATTCAAAGTTCTGGATGAAAAAGGTCTCCACTCAAGAATATTTTATCTCAGTTAGTTATCAATCAGATTTGAAAGAGGCATGAAGTGTTTCTCAGCTAAGCAGCCTCTGAAGGACTTAATGACCTCTAAACTAGACTAGCAAGAGATTGTATTTTCAGTTTGTTCCTTGCTTCTTTTCTCTTCATAATATTTTTACTTTTAGTTCAATTCGCATAGTTTTGTTTCTCTTGACATTGTTTGGTGTGAAAAAAATGTGTTTAATTGTTAATTCCAAATTTTGTGGTTTTCATTCTTATGTTGAAATATAATCCATTTTCAGTTGCTTTTGTGTGTGATTTAAATCATGGATCCAGTTTCCTTCTTTGAGATAACAAGAGGAACATACTTCAATAAGTTTTTATCACAATGGCTTTATGCAAAGAAATAATTTCCTGAGTATGATTTTTTCCCCCAAAGTGAATATCAGCATTGGGCTAAATAGAACAATCATTCAGTTTACTCTTTTCAAAATTGTTAGAGAACTACCAGTGTCAGTCTCCCATAATGGAATAGTTCAGTCTGATCTCTTTAGTGTGTATTTATTTTACATTACCAGTCTGTATTTTTTTATTAGATAAACATTTCTTTCTCCACTAAAAGGAAAAATTGTAAGTTAAATAACTACCAGTGTACTGCATTACTACTTAAACTTTGTGATTTGGTATACATAATTTATGAGATCTAGTTGCATCATTTTAATTTTATGTTCCTAGTTCATTTTTAGATGGCTTTCTTTCAGATGAGCTCATTTTTTTTTTTTTTTTTGCCTTTTCAGCTCTTCTGGTATTTTACAGATTCAACTAAGTACTATGTACTAAACATTAAAAACAGCCTAAAATTATGTTTGTCATACTAATTGTGTAATAATTGGAGATGTGTTGAGTATATTCATTCAGTCGCCCCTGATAGCTATATGCACACATTTGGATGCAATGTAAATGCACACTTGATCAATCCATTGTTCTATATTAAAAAAAAAACACAGTTTCATGATTGAAACTTTCCACTTTTTCTTAAAAAAGCATTTTTCTAGCCCTATTATCAACTTTGACACCATCTTCCCAGACAATACTCTTAGTCTACCTGAATGTTAGCTATGGACCTCAGATAAAAAGTACTAAAGTCATGAGCCCCTTGGAACATCCCTAAGATAAGACTTCCTAGCCTCTTTCCAAAGAGCCTTAATTTCATCTTCCTTATTCCTATTTTTTAATTAAACATTTTTTCCTACTTTATATCTTAGTATCTTTTAACCATCAACTTGCAGATGCTGCTAGGATTTCATCCTGTGCTGTCTGGGCAGATGACCTCACCTATGTGTCCCAAAGACTGACCTTTCCAGATCCCTATCCCGTTATGGAAAGACTTCTAGGCTAGGAATATGGATTGACCTGTCACATCCATGTCCAGTTGAGAAGAAATGTCAAAAGCAAACTCCCACATTCTGTGCCCCCAAAAGAATTTTGGTTCATACCCCCAGAGGGATAAAGAATAGGGAAGTTTCCAGTGGAGCTGTTGGGACATGGAACTCTGGTGGTGGGAACCACATGGAATTGTACCCCTGTTATCTTCCAGTCATTTTAATCATCATTAAACACTACTTTAAAAAATCAGAAATCCAAACAGTTTCATCATAACTTATTCCTTTGCTACAGCTAATCTTCCAATTGAATGTGCTGTCTTCTATCCTGGGATTTTTCACTCTGCAAACACTAACTGGGAAATAAATTCACAAAAGTTTGGATTGCACCCTGGCATAATCACATGTAAAGATACAACAACAGTTGCTTATTATTTAATATTTACATCTAGTGAAAGATAGGTAGTTAGCTACAATGTGAAAGGAACCTGATTTTGCATTTAATAAGTATCAATTCATTTCAGTTCCTGATTTATTCCCACCCAAAAGCTTTTATATGTACTATGTGAGGTATAAGCTAGTAATATATGCTCAAAGGATTGCATTACATACTGTATGCCGGTTATGTGGTTCTAACTGTACAGTTCCATTGTAGAGTACATGGCAGCATTCAGCTAAGTAGTAGAGAAATTCTTTATGGAAAGACTCACAGATGCTAAGGCTGTATCCTAGTCTCACATCAACATCAACATTATTATTTATTTATTTATTTTTATTTAAGAAGGGAGACATTAACAAAACCATAGAATAAGAGGGGTACAATTCCGCACAATTCCCATAACCCGATCTCCATATCCCATCCCCTCCCCTGATAGCCTTCCCATTCTCTATCCCTCTGGGAGTATGGATCCAGGGTCATTGTGGGTGGCAGAGGGTGGAAGGTCTGGCTTCTGTAATTGCTTCCCCGCTGAACAGTCTGCATGCTTCACTTCAGACTGTGACCAGAGACTTCAGGTGTGGAATGACAACCCTGCAGCTTCATCACTCAGGTGATACCTTTCCTTTCATAGTATTCTCTAATTCCATTCCAGGTGTTCCACTCCCCAATAAAGTCCCCAAACCTAGATATAGTCCAGGTCCCCTGAGATAGATCATAGGTTCACCCGTGCCCATAAATTAGAGGAAAAATATATATCAACATTATTTCTAAGACTTCACTGCTCTCTCTCTGGATCTGTGTTTGACTTGTGTGCCAAGATTCATAATAAACCAAAACTCAGAGACTCGGGCATGAACCAGAGTCTTTTGTATAATCATAATATTATCTTTCAGCCTCTTTTATGGATTTTGCTTGAATTTGAGAACAGTGCTAAGAAGACAGCTTTATTGTAGAGTTGAAATAACTCATAATGGGAAGATAATTTATCTTGGAGTGCCTTCAAAAGTTGAAAGTTTTAAAATTCATATCTAAAAAGGAAAATGTAGATGATTAGATAGATGATTGATAGATAGATAGATAGATAGATACTTAACAGAAACTAGAATTATTTTTTCTAGAGAGTGGGGAAAATTAAGAAATGTTCATCAAAGTGCAAAGACTTAGAATTATACCATGATAGTGTTCTAAGCATAGCTTTATTATTAAAGTTAATAACACTGTAATATACATTTGAATGTTCCTAAGAAGGTAGATATTAAATGTTATTAAGACGGGAAAGAGAAAGAGAGAGAGAGAAAGGTCGTTAAGTGATGTAGTGCAGGTATTAGCTAACATTACAGTGACAATCACTGCACCATAGCAAATCAACATACTTTTATACATACATAACTTTTTGAAGATTAAATTTTAACTTTATTTTGACTAAGAAACATAAAAAGCCAAACTGTTCTTAAGATGATATGTAAAACTAATAAAAATCAGGATCAGGTAATTGGGTGCTCTAGTGAATGAACCGCTGCCTGACCACCATAACAACAGTCTGATTTGGGGGGTCAAGTGGTAATACAGAGGGTTAAGCACACATGGTGCAAAGCACAAAGATGGAAGTAAGGATCCTAGTTCGAGTCCCTGGATCCCCACCTGCAGGGGGTCGCTTCACAGGCAGTAAAGCTAATCTGCAGGTGTCTATCTTTCTCTCCCCCTGTCTTCCTGTCCTCTCTATTTCCCTCTGTCCTATCCAACAACAACTTCTGGTACTCCCATGGGTGTCCTCGCAGCAGAGGTAAGCCACACTGGCCTATCACTGTTAGCTCCAGTGGCTAGCAATAGGAAAAGACCAGAAAACCACTTAGTTGCAAAAGATCCGTTTATTGTACAGAAGGCAGGGTTTAAATAGCAGAAGGGAACAAAGGGCATTTTTCACATGTGGAGGTAAGGATGGGCTTGGAAGGTCAGAACCCCCATGGTGAAGGACCCAAGGTATGAGAGGAATTGATAATGGTAAGGGAGAATTCTGGAATGATTAGTGACAATTGGGTAAGAGAGTCAATTAGCTGAAAGTGCTTAGAAGGACATGTTAATTATACCAGCAAAGGAGGAGCAGACAGAGAGGAGCCTTGAAGGAAGAGAGATAAGATAAGAGTAGTTAGATCAAAGTGGAGGAGGGGTTTAAGGAAACAGGAGGGAAGAGTCTTTTTGGTCAAGGCCGAATGGTAATATGTGGATTATGTATGATCACAGCAGGTGAACTATAGTGAAATTTAAGCAGGCAAGCCATTTGGTTTATAACAAGGAAATGAGTTAACTGTTAGGGGGTGTATGTTCTTGTGTTGCTTGGGAGACTGACAAGGAGAAACTGAATCAGGAAAGCTTTTCCTTCCATGCTCGACCCCTGGAAGGGAAAGGCTGACAGGTGGGGTATCTTTTCAGACCTCTATCTTTATGATGGGAGTTCTCCTATGCTCTAACTATGCTTTCACAATTATCCCACAAACAACAACAGCAATAATAACAATAATAATAACAATGATAAACAACAAAGGCAACAAAAGGAGAAAAATAGCCACCAGGAGCAGTGGATTCCTAGTGAAGGCATCCAGCCCCAGCAATAACCCTGGAGGCAAAAAAAAAAAATCTGATTTTGATACTTTAATTAAAAATATTTATTGTTTTCATTCCTTTTTTTAAAATTATTTCTTTCCTTTTTATTGTTGTAGTTATTGTTATTGATGTCACTGTTGTTGGATAGGAAGAGAGAAATGGAGAGAGGAGGTGAAGACAGAGAGAGGGAGAGAAAGATATGCACCTGCAGACCTGCTTCACCACCTGTGAAGTGAGTCCCCTGCAGGTGGGGAACTGGAGGCTGGAACCATGACCCTTATGATGGTTTTTGTGCTTCACACCACTTGCGCTTAACCCTCTGCGCTACCACCCAATTCCCATCTTTATTTCTTTATTAGATAAAGAAAGCCAGAAATCAAGAAGGAAGGGGCTGATAAAGATCAAGGGAGACAAAAAGACTCCTGCAATACTGCCTCATCACTCACAAAACTTCATCCCAGCAGTGGGGACTGGAGTTTTGAACCTGGGTCCTTGAGCAATGTGCTCAACCAGGTATGCCACTATTGTTGACTTTCCAAATCCTCTTTTCTTTTCTTTCTTTATTATTATTTTTTTTCATTAGTTTTTATCTTATTGAATATAGTCAGGTAGAAATCAAGACAGAGAGAGAAAGAAACCTGTGACACTGCTTCACTGCTTGTGAAGCTTTCCCTTTACAGATATGGAACCAGGGCTTTGATCCCAGGACCTGTTGCACAGTAAGATGTGTGCTCATTCAGAAGCATGCTGACTCCCACCCTTTCTTTCTAAAATTGCCCAATCCCATGTACCTTAATCTATGAGTTTCTCTGATATTTACAGATGATTCCAGGCTCCCCTTTGTACTGGCAGCAATAAAAGGAGGAAAGTTCCTCACATTTTGTGCTTTGTGATATAGGAGAGAGAAAGAACTTGCAAAATACAAATAGGCACAGAAAAACAAGTTAATATCCTTATACCAATACTTATTAGAAAATAGACTAATGAGGTTTTGAACAAATCTATTGAAATCTGTCTGTTCATTGAAATTCTCTTAACACAACTGGGGACAGGAATAAATGAAAAGTCATTTTCATTGATCAAAGGTCAGGCAATAAAATGTTGTCAGAGCCATTAGCAACACAATGAGTCCGCGAAATCCAGTGAGTTTGAGGTGATTGCTTTTATAATTATATTCTATCTTGCTAATAAATTGAATCTTCATTTTGAGACTTTTCATAACATTTACATGGGCTAGAAATCAAATACTCCAGAAAAACAATGAGATGAGACCCTATTTATTTATTTATTTATTTATTTATAAAATGAAAACATTGACAAGACCATAGGATAAGAGGAGTACATTTCAGCACCTTGCCACCCCCAGAGCTCCATATCCAATACCCTCCCCTGATAGCTTTCCTGTTCTTTATCCCTATCGGTGTATGGACCCAGGATCATTGTAGGGTGCAGGAAGTGGAAGGTTTGGCTTCTGTAATTGCATCTCCACTGAATATTGGCAGGTTGATACTCCCATACTCCCAGCCTGTCTGTCTCTTTCCCTAGTGGAACAGGGATCGGTGGGGGGGGGGGGCAGGGTTCCAAGATACATGGTGTGGTCCCCTGCCCAAGGAAGTCGAGTTGGCATCATGGAATCATCTGGAACCTGGTGGTTGAAAAAGAGCTAAGATATAATGCAGAACAAATTGTTGACTAATCATGAACCTAATGGCATGAATATTGCAGATGAAGACTTGTGACTCAGTTTTAGAAAAAGCTAGTAGGTCTGTGTTAGGTATATTCGAGAGGGCCTATGACTTTATTAGTTTCTGCCTGAGCCTTAGAGCTAAGATATAATGCAGAACAAATTGTTGACTAATCATGAACCTAATGGCATGAATATTGCAGATGAAGACTTGTGACTCAGTTTTAGAAAAAGCTAGTAGGTCTGTGTTAGGTATATTCCAGAGGGCCTATGACTTTATTAGTTTCTGCCTGAGCCTTACATCCAATATGCAGGTGGCCCCAGGTTTTGTCTGGGGAGATGGTTTCGTAGTGGAAAAAGGACTGGAAATTTGGATCAGGGAAGAGTGTAGCTCCCAAATATGGGGAAAGTGTATAAATATTGTTAACTATAAACCCCATTGATTTGATCTGAGGCCCATATTGCACACAGGAGTCTGTGTAACCTCTGCATCCCTGTAGATCTGATCTTGCATTCTGTGGTCATGGCTAAGAACATTACAGGCTACAGTAACTTCATGACCCATCTTCCTCGGGTAGTAGGTAGATTATGTTGGCTAGCCTCCCTTCAGTGGAACATTACCTACCAGTATTGAGCCACTTTGAGGGCAAGGTCTTGTAGGAGCCCACAGAAGGGTCCATTCTGTTGTTTCTGATGGAGATGACCAGTGACAACAGAAAGAGGGTTCAACTAGAGGTCTAGGCCCATCATGTCTGTGTGGGAACTCCAGGACTCCCTGAATAGGGCCCCAGATGATGGGGTGGCCTGGTTGTGACGAGAGTCATTGTTAAAGTATGCCAGACTCTTGCCCCTATTCCATTTTTGTAGTCTTTACTTTGTCTGTTATGGCTAGCTTTGGAGTGATTGGGCGACATGTAATGGCGGTAGGTGACCAGGGTATTTAGATCTAAGTAGAAACTATTTCATTAGATATTTTAAGGTGTCTTTTTAGTTCTGTCTACTTTCTTGCTTAATTTATTAACACACTGCAAGTTATTGTGCACTTTTTCTTTAACGTATATATTTTCCCCTAACATGGATACATAGTCATATACCCTATCTCATGGTCGCTGGTCTATATCTAGGTTTTGAGGTTTTGTGCAAAGAAGTGTGTCACTCGAAATATAGTTAAGTTTCTATGTACTAGGAACAGTCTCACCAGAGTAATGAACCTGAAGAGTTGACATTCCACGGCTGATGTCACTGGACACAGTCTGAAGTGAAACATGCTGAGATGGTACGGGTTGCATTGATTAGGCTGGGATCAGCAGATGCAATATCAGTTGGTATGAATTGGGAGAAACATGCAAGAAAGTGATCGTCACCCTAGAGGTTTCAGGAATGGGAGAAATATGGGCATTATAGAGAAAGGGGAAGGTTCCTGCTGTCTTAGGGTTTCAGAAGGCAATAGATATTTATACCTATAATTAAATCATTTGGCACTTGGGTTAACTTTGAAATTACCATTGTTAGAAAGATCCTGTTTTCTTAATTAAAAAAACATACAAGAGGGGAGCTGGGTTAAGGAGCGGTAATGCAGTGGATTAAGTGCACATGGAGCAAAGAGCAAGGACCAAAGTAAGGATTCCGGTTTGAGCTCCTGGCTCTCCACCTGCCCTAGAGTCACTTCACTAGCAGTGAAGCAAGTCTTCAGGTTTCTATCTTTCTCTCCCTGTCTCTGTGTTCCCCTCCTCTCTCCATTTCTCTCTGTCCTATCCAACAATGATACCAATAACAACAACAATTACTACAACAACAATAAAAGGGGGGGGGGCAACAAAAGGGAAAATAAATAAATTAAAAAAAAAACATGAGGGAGTCGGGCTGTAGCGCAGCGGGTTAAGCGCAGGTGGCGCAAAGCACAAGGACCGGCATAAGGATCCTGGTTCGAACCCCGGCTCCCCACCTGCAGGGGAGTCGCTTCACAAGCGGTGAAGCAGGTCTGCAGGTGTCTATCTTTCTTTCCCCCTCTCTGTCTTCCCCTCCTCTCTCCGTTTCTCTCTGTCCTACCCAACAACGACGACAATAATAACTACAACAATAAAACAAGGGCAACAAAAAAGAATAAATAAATAAAAATAAAATATTAAAAAAAAAACATGCAAGCATGGCAAAATGAACCTAAGTTGAGAATATTGACGCCAGGTTTACCCTGTAGAATCTGAGGTGAAACTGGTGAATTTTTAGCTATAGAGTTGTGACTGGGAACTATTATATTAGTTATGCACTTGTGCAAGTATTAAAAGCCTAAATGCTAAAGTTTACTGTTATAATATTGCAGTTATTATAAAGTAAATAAAATTATCTTTTTCACTCCTGTTCTCTCTACTTCTCCCTTTCCTCCCCTCCCCCTGTGTGTTTATCTTCCAGGGTAGAACACCAATTAGAGAAAGACAATCACATTGTTGGTTGCAATGCAGCCCAGTTCCTCCACACACCACCTTCTTCTCTACTGAAGTTTTCCAAAAATGGTTTCATTTTCTTTCATTGTCATCTTAATACTTCCCTGCTGACTGCCTGTGGATTCTTTGAAACCCAGAAATACTGTGTTTTCTGCCAACATTCATACTTCTTGCAAAGAGGTCCTTATTTGTGAAGGCACCTTTGTAGCTTCAGTATGTGTCTGACTGTAGTTTCCCAGAATTCAAAAGAACTTTCTGAGAGAAAGCCTCCCACAATGGATGTCAGTGGGAGCATATTTGCTCCTGGGGATAAATATTGCATGTTATCTAAGTAAAAGCAGAGTCAGAGGTGAGCAATTCCCCGTCCCCACCCCCTAGAAATAAGGAACAGAGCCACATAAGAGGGTGATCAAATACTGAACTCCCTTCAGCTCCTAAAGCCAAGGCCTTGAAAACAGGGCTGCCATGTATTGCGCCAAAGTAAAAGACTCTGGGGAGGGTAGAAGGGAAGAATACAGGTCCAAGAAGGATGACAGAGGACCTAGTGGGGGTTGTATTGTTATATGGAAAACTGAGAAATATTTGCATGTACAAACTATTGTATTTACTCTTGAATGTAAAACATTAATTCCCCAATAAAGAAATTAAAGATATAAAAAATGAAAATAAACAAATAAAATTCTATTATAATCAGCTTTAAAAAAAAAGAAAACAGGGCAACCATGTAATGGTAGCTTTTATTCCCTGATCAAGCTGGTCATGGCCTGAAAACTGCTTTTTTTTTTTCTTTTCTTTTCTTTTTCTAAATGAAGCTTTCTTTGCAAGCTCAGTCTGTGATGAAAGCTACAGAGAAATAACAAGGCACTGAGCTGACTTTTCTGAACTCTCTTTATGGACTGAGCCATAACTGCAGCAATTCCAAAGCTTCAGAGATTCCCTAGCTATCCTCCAAAGAAACAGACATCACTCTCTTTTTCTGCCAGCTCAGGTATGAGGAGGCCAGATTCTCTCTGTAGTCACCAAAGTCCGAGTAACTAATCTACTGGTAATTAGATGTGATGCCTCAAATTAGAAACTGATATTACATGTGTGGATTAATGACATGCCATATGTATTCCTGTCTCCATTAACAAATGGGGACTTAATTAATCCTTGCAGCTCTGAGGGAACACAGGAGAGGTCTGCAAGAATCCAATTTCAAGCAGGGTTCAAACTCACTGCATATGTTAGCAGAGAACATCCACCCCCCTACCCCCAGAGTTCCTCAGTGAGTGGAAGCAAATGTTTTTCCTGCAAGAGAGGGCAGGGAAAGAGAAAGAAGCCTTAACAGCCCAAACAAACTCTATTTGCAATATCTAATTTCAACTCACCACAAACTGAGTCAGTCTACTGAGTGGAAGGAACTTGACCCAGACTAATGAAGCCTGAATTACTGAAATCCAAGTTATGTTTAGCGAGTGCTAAAGCTGAATCAAGAGCAGAATCTGAGTTTAACAAGGACCCCTGTGATTCTCCTCTCATTTGCAGCTTCTAAAACTCACAGGCTCTTTCTGGCTGAATAAGCAGCACTTATGCAGTGAATCAAAAGTCCTTCTCCACTTCCCTTAGCAAACCACCCAGTGTTTCCAAACTCAGCCTGCAGAGGGGGTGAGGGGGTGAGAAGGTGGAGGGGTGCAATGGCTTCCTCTTATCTTCACTTGCAATCTTGAGTAGTCAGCTTAGAGAAAACATCTTTCCCTTCAAAATAGAATCCTCATTTTAGTATGTGTGTGTGTGTGTGTGGGGGGGGGGTGGCCCACATATCAGCCAGTTTGCTAGAAAAGGGTATCCCCAAACATTTTTTCTTTTTCTTCCCCCCTTTATTTTAATGTTAATGGATTAAAGTACAGTTGTTGATTCATCCTAAAGGTCCTCATCTCCCCATGACATGTATCTGAAAAACATTCTCACCCCCCAACTTGGGTTCTTTCCCCCTATCATTAACTTTTCCCAAACCTTTCCCCAACTCCTTTCTTCCCCAGAGTCTTTTGCTTTGGTGCAATACACACCACCCAGTCTGGGATTTACTTTGTGTTCTCCTTTTCTGTTCTGGTTTCTTTTCTTTCTTTTTTTTTTTTGGAGAGAGGCAGAGAGAAATTGAGAGAAGAGGAAGAGGTAGAGAGGGAAAGAGACAGAGAGATACTTGCATCCCATCTTTACCACTAGTGAAGATTTCCCTGAGGGGGGGCAGGGGCATGAACCTGGGTCCTTGTACTCTGTAATGTGTGCACTTAACCAGGTGTGCCACCATCTGGCCTTCTGTTCTTGTTTCATAAGTCCTAACTATTTGTCTCCCTCAAATGCATGCAAAGAGGAATCCCATATTTAATAAAGCACACATGTTGTAAATGCATATTTAAATGAAGTATAAAATGAGTGTCATGTGCAGACATAAACTTTTGAGTTCCTTTCCCAAAACCACTCAGACTTTGCAATAAGGAACAAGCTCTGGTGGCAGAGGCCAAGACTTGCAGACCTGTGAGTCCTGGTTTGATTCCTGATGCCAAAGTAGTGTTCTGGTCTCCTTCTCTCTACCCTCTCCCCCTCCCTTTTCTTCCCTCTTTTCTTCTTCCTCTCTCTTCCCCTTCCCTCTCCCCTTATCTCTCAGCTGTTATAAATTAGTCCCATTTTCTATTTTTCCTTATGGCTCAAATATAAAAGAATAGTTTTATGGTTTAATTTTTCTCTTGGAACACACAGATTCCTCCAGTTGACAAACTGGAGGTAATGGATTATGAACCTCTTAGCAGTACCAGACTTAGATAATGCCATCCCATCTATTGTCTTTAAAGCTTTTAGTTTACTCACATTCTGATTTGTGGTACTAAATAACAGAAATCAATGGGAAAAGAAAAGAAAAAAAAGGAGGAGAGTGGTGGCACACCTGGCTAAGCACACATGTTAAAATAAGAAACCACAGTTTCCACATGCAGGGGGAAAGCTTTGTGAGTAGTGATGCAGTATTGCATTTATCTGTCTATCTCTCTCCCTCTTCATCATCCCCTTCCTTTTCAATATTTCTGTCTCTATCCAATAAATAAGTAAATAAACAAGTATATGAATATAAAAAATAATAAATCAGTGGATTGCTGTGCTAACAGTTGTCAACCATAAGGTAACTTTGACAAAGCAGCCTTAAGCTCTATTCTTTCAGCTAGTCAAATTTGCAATAATAAAAGGGACACTGCCTGACTCATTTATTATTTTAGTACTGTAGTTTGTTTCAAAACTGTTTAAGGAGGAGACAAAAAAAAACTGTTTAAGGTTTACTTTCAGATTCATGAATCTGCTATTTCTTTGCCATCAAATTCTGCAAGAACGTAACTGCTAACATCTGGATCCTGGTATCCACACAGTTAATCTTCTCTATAGTTCTATTCACTCCAGAAAGAATCACCTTCAACAAGCTTCAATTCCTCTTTCAGAGGCCAACACACCTTGTAATTGCATCTCAAATTAAATTTATAGTTAAGAGAGATCTACTCACCACTGTTAATTATTAGGCCCAATAAAATGAGGTAGGAGGATAATCTAATGTATTCTGCGCTAAGTATTTTATGTGCATCCTCCTGAAGTCCCAGGAAAATCTTGCTAAGGAGGGATTCTTCTTTATTCCCCTGAAATAAAGAACATGTGGTTTGCACAAATGAAGAAATAAGCCTACAGTTCAAAAATTGATGAGCTTTTGGGTCCTTTCCACGTGTCTGCTCTAAAAAGCAGCATAGACATGGACTGGGAGACAGGAGGGCTGAGAAGCCACTTCAGAGACACCTGTATGTAATCTCTAAATCCCTTTCTTCAATATTTGCACTGCTCATGTGTTGGGCATAAATAATATTGTTAGAAATATGGGTCACAATTAAGGTAAGTAGAGTCAGGTGTATAAACAAAATAAAATTTGAATGGAGTAGCTGAGCCAGGGGAGAGCTTGAGAAGCCCAGTTAGAGTGTAGGGGGTGGGGGTGGGGGTAGTTTAAGAGCCCTGGCTGGAAAATGAGAGAGCCCAGCCAGGAGGAGCTGAGGAGCTGAGGAGCTGAGGAGCCTGCCCTGGGAAAGGCTCACAGTTATGTCTGACATAGGAAGAATTGGTGGTCTTGATTTGTGATATATCCAGGGATATTCTGCTCAGATGTGTCCAGATAGGCAAGAGTGAGTTAAGATTTTCCTGTGTGTAAGGTGTCTGTTCCTAGCATGAATCCTTCAGTCTGTTTCAGTGAGAGCAGTTCTTTCCCTGACAGTGTGGTCAGCATATTTCCTTCAAATATTAAATAAGTAAATGGAAGGACACAGTAACCAATTAAGTGATTTTCTGGAATATATACTAATTGTCCATGTGTTTTTGCTGAAAAAACACCTGGCAGATAGAGCGTATCACAGCCATGTAAACATAAATCATATGAACACATATGATTCCTGGGGAAATGATTCAGTGAATACAGTGCTAGACTAGCAGTCTCGTGCTCTAGTCTCTCTCTTTTCTTCTTGCCTCCAGGTTATCACTGGGGGTCAGTGATGGAACTATGAGTCCACTGCTATTGGGAGACATTTTTTCCATTTGATAGGATAGGACAGAGACAAACTGAGAGGGGAGGGGAGATATGGGAGGGAGATAGGCACCTATAGACTTGCTTGATTGCTTGTGAAGTGCCCCACATGCAGGCATGGAGGGGGGTTTGAACCTGAATCTTTGCGTAGGTCCTTGCACTTAGTACTATGTGCCCTTAACTGAGTATACCACTGCCCTGGCCCCCTATCTCTCAAACACACAGGAAGTAGAAAAAATATATCTTTAAAATAACAGAGCAATTCTTGTCAATACTTCTATTTTATAAATATTTTTATTTATAAAATAAATATTTTATAAATAAAAATATTAAAAAATAACAAAGCAATTTTACACTGGGAGACAACTTTACATTAGAGCATACGTGAGGCCCCAGGTTTCATCATGGACACGCCTAAAGCTGAGAGTGGCTCTAATTTATTTCTCTCCTGAAAACAATTATGCACAGGCTGGGCTGGGTGGTGGGACACTCACTTGTGTGTACATGTTATCCTATGGAAGGACCCAAGTTCCAGCCCCCAGTCCCCACCTACAAAGGGAGAAGCTTCATAAGGAGTAAATTAATGCTGAAGGTGCCCTTCTCTCTTCCTCTATCTCTCTTTTTTTTATTCTCAGCATCTCTTTCTGTCTCCAAATAAACAAACAGCTAAGAAACAATAATCAGAGACTTGGCTCACAGTTCACTCAGACATAGTTCATGTCTTCCCATGTGCTAAGACCTGTATAGAATTACAGCATCATAAGGGCTCAATGAGTGCTGGGGTCCCTCTCTCTCTCTCTCTCTCTCTCTCTCTCTGTCCAGAAAGCAGTAGTGACATATTGGGCAAAGCATACTGTACGATATACCCTGTCTGTGTGAGTTCATTCCTGTTGTTATACTAAAATTAAATTAAAAAAGCCACAAACTGTACCACCCTAGTTGGATATACACTGTTGAAAATTTTAATTTCTACAAAGCTGTTTGACAATATGAAGTTTGTGTATATTGCAGAGTGTGAGACTTTCCTTTTAAGAAAGTCAGGGTTGGGGTAGGCTCAGAGTGCTGATGCCTGATGGCAGAAAAGGACATCAGTTAGGGGTGAGAATGTTTTGCAGACAACTCTCATAGGGAGATGAGAAATTACACCTATGTGTACACAGGTGGACTTTAAGTAATTGAGATCCAAATAAAATGATTAAAAAAGATAAATGCAATAACAATATAAAACAATAAGTAACTCAAATGACAGAATGTATTTATTTTGATATGTGATTTAAGGATAGCATACATGAAGCATGACACTTCTGTTTTAAGTCCTAGAAATTAATTTGTTTTCTCCTACTACATCCTCAAAATATTCCCTTATTCATTATTAGTATTATTAGAACACTAATGAGCTCTGGCTTATGTTGGTACAGGGGCTGACTGAGCCTCAGTCTTCTGAGTCTCAGCTATGAGAGTCTATTTGCATTTACTATTATGTTATATACCCCCAGCCCCAGCCCCCAAATATTAAAGTTATGCAGGGCTTGCTGTTATTTTTCAAAGGCCTTGAGCACAGCTTTCAAGGCAATAAAAGTCCCATCACTGTAATTATTTAATTTTTCTTGGAGTGCCAAGCATCATATATTCTGATTTACAAAATGTACTGTGTAATACTACAGAAAGAGAGCTATAAAACACATAACTATAATATAATGCTGAGCTTTGGAAGTCACACCTGGCAAAGAGGATTTGGAGCCTGACTTGTTCAGTGTTGAGACAGGCAGGTGTGTTTGGGCTGACATAGAGCTGAGAAAGGCTCTGAGCCTTTATAGGTGTGGCCAGGCTGCACCCAGCTTGTCCCAGAGTGTCCCATGTGGGCTCCAAGGCTTGGTGGGAGCTGTTGACCATGGCACAGGGTTCTCCAGGCTCTAAGCAAAGAATAGGCTTCCTTCCAAAGGTTTTCTTTATGGTACTAACACTAAAATGGTCCCTTTTTATTCCTGTCTTAGTAGACCCTGTTAAGGATGATGCTCTGCGATAGGAGGTGTGGACAGCATAGAGGCTATGCACAGAAGCTGTCAAACCTAATGCTTCATAGTTCCAGGTTCAGTGCCCCACATCACCATATGCCAGATATGAACAGTGCTCTAGTAAAAAGAAGAAGAGGAGGTGGAGGAGGAAGAAGAAGAAGAAAAAGAGGAGGAGGAAGAAGAAGAAAAAGAAAAAGAGGAAGAAAAATAGAAGGAAGAAGAAGAAGGATAAGGAGAAGAAGAAGGAGAAGGAGAAGGAGAAGGAGAAGGAGAAGGATTAGGAGAAGGAGAAGGAGAAGGAGAAGGAGAAGGAGAAGGAGAAGGAGAAGGAGAAGGAGAAGGAGAAGGAGAAGGAGAAGGAGAAGGAGAAGGAGAAGGAGAAGGAGAAGGAGAAGGAGAAGGAGGTGAAAAACCGACTTAGTTATCCCTCCTGCATATGAGGACTACCGGCTTGAACCCACGTCCTTGTACATGGTAATGTGTGTGCTCACCTTGGTATCACCCTCTAGCCCTAGTTGGTGTGTTCTCACATGTTTCTGCATTCCCACACCCACTGTGGGAGCCACACAGAAATCATATCCCTCTATTTGACGTATTTCTTTGGGACAGGAAACAGAACAAATACTATGCTAAAAATTAAGAAGAAAGTCTCACATTAATTGTCTAGGTGAAACTATGAAATACTTTTGTAGTCTGGAACAATTAGGACTGCCAACATAAACATAGCTGGCTGGGATAGTGTTCTGCTTTGTCCAGTGCAACAGATTTGAACCAACCCCCATCATATTAAGGATAACATACATGAAGTGTTAGATGCTGTGGCTTTGTGTTTCTTTCTCTCTCTCTTTTTTTCTCTCTCTCTCTCATCTCCCTGCCTTCTCTGTCTCTATCTTTAAGGAAAAAAATATATATTGGGTTGAGATACCGCACCTGAAAGGTGCACCTGCTATACCATGTGACCAGATTTGATCCTGGCCTCCACTGCATTGACAAAAGCTTCTATGTTGTGTCTCTTTCATTCTCTCTGCCTCTCTTTCTCTTTAAAATTATACATGAGAGATAAAAGGAATTAAACTTTATGTAAGAAATTTATGTCACTCTGGAGGGATGCACACAAGTAAAGAATAAGAACAATGGAAGAAAAATATTGCATCTTGCAAGCCAAGTGGTGCTACCTCTGGTTGAGCACACATGTTATGATACACAAGGACCCAGGCTCAAGCCCCTAGTCCCCACCTGCAGGGAGATTTCATGAGTGGTGAAGCAGGACTGTAGGTGTGTCTCTTTCTTCCTCTCTATTTCTCTGGTCCCTCCCAATTTCTGACTTTTCCCCTCTCATTTTCTCTCTCTGTGCAATGAATTAACAATTAAAAAATAAATCACTGGGGAGCCAGGTGGTAGCACAATGGGTTAAGCGCACATGACCCAAAGCACAAGGACCAGCATAAGGATTCCGGTTAGAGCACCCAGCTCCCCACCTGGAGGGGAGTTGCTTCACAGGCAGTAAGGCAGGTCTGCAGGTGTCTATCTTTCTCTCCTCCTCTCTGTCTTCCCCTCCTCTCCATTTCTCTCTGTCAACAACAAAGACAACAATAACAATAACAACAATAAAAATAAATAATTAAACTAAAATCTGTCCAGTAGAAATAATATTTTTATCATGTTAGCAAATATGTATTGGGCACTTGCCCTGTACCCCCATTTCTATGCTCTTGTCATCTTTTATCTCAATTATTTTCAGACACCAGAACAAATTAGATATTGCTATTATCACTACTTTACAGGTGAGTAACAGAGATCACAGAAGTTGACTAACTGAGACAAGGGGAGTTTCAGAGGCTGAGAGTAGAATGACACAGTACCTGCATCACATAATAAAGCTAATTCCAATGCTCACAACTCTGCTAGATGCTTCTTGCCATTAAAGGAGTTACACGTACCAAACATGTAATACTTCCCATGGATCACTTGATTTCCTTCTCATAAAACCTCTGTGGAACAGCAATGTTCATTTTTATAACTACACTTAAAATAGTAAGACTTAGAAGGCATAAATAACTTGTTCCAAAGTCACTTAAAGAGTAAGTATCCAAAGTATGTCCTAGAATTCAACCTACCTACTGTAGCTCATGAGCTATTTCTATCACTTGATAATTTTCTTTGTCTTAATTATAATTCTACAGTGTATTGTATTTTCTCTACAATTCAAGAATCCCTTGTGGCAGAGGTCATCAGACACAAAAGCATCAGACACAAAGTATCCACAAACATATACACATATATATGGTTTTCTTATGTATGTACAGAAATCAAGAATGTATATGCTGTCATAAAGTGAACATTCATATGTTATAACAGATTACTCATTTTCTACAAACTCCAGAAAAATATTCCAATTTTTCTTAACAATTTTTATTTTATTTTTATGCCTTTATTTTAAAAAATTACATTTCAGCAGGGGTTTAAATCCACACCATCCCCACTACCAGAGTTCTGAATCCCCAGTCTCCCCACTCCAATCCACTATAGTTGCTCTAAGGTTGTAGATATAGACTAACCATCATCTCTACAGCTATCTGTCCACCTTTATACATAATTGCTTGCTTTTCATCCTGATTTAATCCTCTCTTTTCCTCCAAGCCACTCATGACAACATTACTACCTCCATATGTCCTTCTTCTTTTCCTTCTCTCTCACTGGGTGCTGAGGGAGCTGGAGTTCAGAGCCAGCCCTTTTATCTTCATCCTATCATTTCTCCCCCACTGGGAGTATAGATCAAGGTTGTTTTTGGTGAGCAGACAGTAGGAGTTCTGGCTTCTGTAATTGCTTCTCTGCTGAGCATGGGTTTTGACAGATTGATTTATACCCCCAGCCTATTTCTAGCTTTCCCTAGTGGACTAGAGCTCTGGAGTAGTGAGGGTCCAGGACATATTGGTGAGGTTGTCTGCCCAGAGAAGTTGGGATAGATTCCTGGTAACATTTGTAGTTTGGAAAGTGACATGACCTAAGATGATATGTTTGGAAGGTGACATGACCTAAGATGAGACAAAATGTTTAATGAACAGGAACTAAAAAGTAAGATTAGAGAAGATGAGATTAGGGATTTTAGGGTAGTAGAAAGCTACCCGTTTTAGGCATGTTCCTGGGGGCACACAACTATGACAGTTTTGCTTGAGTTTAGTAGATAGTCTGAAGTTGGATAAGAATATTGTCTGAGATAATGATGTTAGAGTAGAGAAAAGGGCTAGAAAGTTGGATTAGAGCAGAGAGTTGCCCCTGATTTAAATATATATATAATTAACTATTTACCTCTACCTCCGTCTATCTGCCCCAGGGCATTTTTATTTATGTTTTCATTTACATTTATATTTATATATTTAATACTAGAGTCTGTGTAACCTCTAAGTCCTATTGGCCTGAACTTGCATCTCATAGTCACAACTGGGAATAATGCAGGCAACACTCATTTCAGGACCAGTCTTTTTCGAGTGGCAGGGCAGGATAGCCCGAGGTTATCTTTGAAGACTGGGGCTATCACTATTGTTTCTTTATGATAAAGCCAAGGTCTTGGGAGGTCCCACAAGACACTATTCCTTATGGAAGCCATAAGTGGTGGTGGAGAGAGTGATCCCTTAGAGATCTAGGCCCATCATATGTGTGTGATTACAAATTTTATGTGGCAATAAAAGACATTGGCACAAATTTCAGACCATTGGTCCTTACAGCTTCAAGATTGTTAGTGTGAAAAATACAACATCAAAAATAGACTTCTACTCAAAATGCATTGTAATCTAATTTGCCTCTAGATAAGCATACATTTGTGTTCAATATAGCATAAATATATATATATCAAATAATATAATATAAATATATATCAAATAATTCAAAATAGCTATGGGAATTGAAATAAATAAAAAGTAAGGTCATTCACTTTTTGAGAGTTGCTAGAGCCTCTCCATTTTATTCTTAAAGCCACTATTGTCTGTATTTATTTCTCCCTTTTTCTTCATGTAATGTTAAAGAATTTATACCAGTGCATATTTTTAATCATTTATTTATTTACAAAGCACTTCTGGCATATTTTCTGCTGGTGTCTTTAGCAAAGTAACACTGTAGCAAATAAAGCAAATGATTTATTTATGAATTTACAAGTCAATTATTTTATAATAATTTGTCAATAATTACAGGAAATAATGCATTTTTTATGATTATACTCCTGGTTCTCTTCAGAGTGTTTGGAAGAAAATATGGAAATGTAGATATAAGCTAAACTTATGTGTGTTTTGTACTAAATTTGGATACTCTACAATATTAGATTCATGCACCTGATAGACAGCACATGTTATGATGTACATGAACCTAGGTTCAAATCCCCAGTCCCCAACTTCAGGGGGAAAATATCAAGAGAAGTAAAGCAGTGCTGCAGGTCTCTCTCTTTCCTCTCTCTCTAGCTCTGTTTCTCTCCTCTCCATGTATGTCTAATACAATATTATGTCTTTGAGCACATTATGATATATTTCAATCCATGTGAGAAGTTAATCAAATTGCAAAATGCAGTGCTCTATTCTAAGGAGCCATAGCTTTCTTGTTGGAATTATTGCTGTAATATTCTGTAAGATATTTTTTTTTTACTGCAGGACTAAGGAAACAGGGCAGAAAGAAAGTGCAAGATTTGCACTGGAAAGTTTTTAGATTTGATGTCAATTGTGTGTGCCAGAGTTTAACTGTGTTCAATCTCACTCTTTCTCACTCTCTTCTCTCATAAAGTTGATATAATAGAGTATAAAAATAAATCTTAAAATACATTTTAGATACAACCAAATAAAAATAAATCATAGAAAAATGGGAGAGGTCTCAATTATTTTGGAAAAACATGAATGACTTGGGGACTTCTAGGAAGCATGGCAATTGACTAACATTGAACATCAAAGACTCTCCCTCTTTATAAAACAAATATTGACAACCACAGAAACTACAACCCTCACTAAATTGAGGGTGGGACATCCACAGACACTGAGGTCTTAGGTGATTGCTGATGTGTGTGGACAGGGTGAGAGGGGGCAAAAAACTGAAGCCTAGCACTTGGAGGCTGGGAGCTCTGGTAACAAACGTAACAGCAGTAAAGGCTGTACAGGATGATGACTGTGCAAGGAGGTAACCTCTGAGCTTAGGCCCATGGATTCAGGGGTGAGAGTCCGCTGAACTGGTGGTGGGGTCATAGCACAGTAGCAGGGGATTTGACTGACAAGTCTGGTCTGCATATCCCTCCAACTCAGGCAGTAGGTTATTTATGGCAGCTGCTAAGCAGCTAAGTCGTGGCAGTTGATGGCCAAATGGTAAACTAAGTCCTGCTTCTTCCAACACAACTGTCATCCAGTAGAAAACTCTGTGGCTTGAATACAGACCGAAATCATACCGAGAAGCCACATATACACACAACATACAGTATAAAACAGCTCAAGGGAATAACAAGAAATATAAACCCAACCAAAAATATCATATATAAACAAGTGAAATATAATAATTATAATAATATCAACTCTTGTTGGCTCATCAATAACCAGCAGTGTTCAAACAAAAGATAAATAGCAAAATATTCTTCAGAACATGACTACTCAGTTTTGTTGGTATGCTTCTAGTTCTGCTTCTGGGATCCCTTCTGTTACATTGCTTGATGTTGTGGTTTATCTACATGGTCATTCTGTTACATTGGTTTGGTCTCACTCTACCTGCCTCCGGGAGATTCTGGTTTAGCCCTTGCCTTTTCACTTCTTGCTTCTTCCCGCCACCTATCCTACATACTTCCTGGGTTCCGAACTCTGCCACCGGAGGAGAGAGAGGCAGCACAAAATTGGGTTGTGATTAGACTAGATTAGTTTTTTGAACCATTCGCTCATGAATAAAGAGATACTGCTTGTGCGCTCAGCCATGTGTCCCTGGTCGTCTGTCTCCTGCCACGAAGCTAGCCCGGCAAGATATCTATCAAGTGCTGAATGAAAAAGGGTTTCAACCAAGGATAATATATCCTGCTAGACTTTCATTCAAGCTAGATGGGGGGATCAAAACCTTCTTAGACAAACAACAGTTAAAGGAAGCAACCATCACCAAACCGGCCCTGAAAGAGGTTCTAAAAGACCTCTTATAAACAAGAACATCACTATAATACTTGCAATATATCAGAGCAAACAAAATTTTTTTTTGGACAATGGCACTACAATACAATAAATCCATAATATCAATAAACGTCAATGGCTTAAACTCACCCATCAAAAGGCACAGAGTTGGGGGATGGATCAGAAAACAACCCAACCATATGCTGCTTGCAAGAATCCCATTTGTCAAAACAAGATAAACACAGACTTAAAGTGAAAGGATGCAAAACTATCGTACAGGCTAACGGACCACAAAAAAGGGCAGGAACAGCCATTCTCATCTCAGACACAATAGATTTTAAATTAAATAAAGTAATAAAAGGCAAGGACATTACATAATGATTAGAGGATCAATCAGCCAAGAAGACTTAACAATTATTAACACCTATGCACCCAATGAGGGACCATCTAAATACGTTAAGCACTTACTGAAAGAATTTCAAAAATACATCAGTAGTAATACAATAATAGTGGGAGACTCCAATACCCCACTCTCACACTTAGACAGGTCAACAAAGCAGAGAACCAACAAAGATACAAGATAATTGAATGAAGAGACTGACAGACTAGACGTCTTGGACATTTTGAGAGTCCTTCACCCCAAAAATCTGAAATACACCTTCTTTTCAAATCCATATAATACATACTCAAAGATAGAATACATGTTAGGGCACAAAGACAGCATCAATAAATTCAAGAGTATCGAAATCATCCCAAGTATCTTCTCAAACCACAGTGGAATAAAAATTAACATTTAAAAACAAACATAAAATTATTAAAAGTCACAGAGTTTGGAAACTAAAGATATACTCCTTAAGAACCACTGGGTCAGAGATTCACTCAAGCAGGAAATTCAAATGTTATGGAAACAAAAGAAAATGAAGACACAACCTATCAAAATTTTGGGGTCACAGCTAAAGCACTACTGAGAGGGAAACTTATAGCCATACAATCACATATTAAACAACAAGAAAAAGCACAAATAAACAACCTTACTGCACACCTCAAGGACTTAGAGGAAGAGGAACAAAGGAACCCTAAAGCAACCAGAAGGACAGCAATCACTAAAATTAGAGCAGAAACAAACAACATCGAAAATAAAAGAACCATACAAAAGATAAATGAAGCCAAATGTTGGTTCTTTGAAAGATTAAACAAAATTGACAAACCCCTAGCCAGACTCACCAAAAAAAAAAGAGAGAAGACACAAATTAATAGAATTTTAAACGATGGAGGAGATATCACAACTGACACCACAGAAATCCAGAGAATCATGTGAAACTTCTATGAAGAACTGTATGCCACCAAGCTAGAGAATCTGGAAGAAATGGAACAATTCCTAGAAGCATATGCCCTTCCAAAACTGAACCAAGAAGAAATACAAAACCTAAAAGCACCAATCACAGACAAAGAAATTGAAACCATTATTAAGAATCTCCCCAACAACAAAAGTCCTGGACCAGATGGCTTCACAAACGAATTCTACAAAACTTTCAGGAAACTGTTTGTACCCATACTTCTTAAGCTTTTCCATAAGATAGAAGAAACAGGAATACTCCCTTCCACCTTCTATGAAGCCAACATCACCCTGATACCAAAAGCTGAGGTGGACAGAACAAAAAAGGAAAACTACAGACCAATATTTCTGATGAAAATAGATGCCAAAATATTTAACAGGATCTTGGCCAACCGGATACAACAGCATATCAAAAAGATTGTTCATCACGACCAAGTGGGATTCATCCCAAGAATGCAAGGCTGGTTCAACATATGTAAGTCTCTCAATGTCATTCATCACATCAATAAAAGCAAAGCCAAAAACCACATGATTATCTCAATAGATGAAAAGAGAAAGCCTTTGACAATATCCAACACCCATTCATGCTCAAAACTCTACAAAAATGGGAATAGATGGGAAATTCCTCAAGATAGTGGAATCTACATATAGTACACCTACAGCCGACATCATACTCAATGGACAGAAGCTGAAAGCATTCCCCCTCAGATCAGGGACTAGACAGGGCTGTGCACTGTCACCATTACTCTTCAACATAGTATTTTAATTCTTGCCATAGCAATCAGGCAAGAGAAAGAAATCAAAGGAATACAGATTGGAAGAGAAGAAGTCAAGCTCTCACTATTTGCAGATGATATGATAGTATACATAGAAAAACCTAAGGAATATAGCAGAAAACTACTGGAAGTTATTAGACAATATAGCAAGGTATCAGGCTACAAAATCAATGTACAAAAATCAGTGGCATTTCTTTATGCAAACACTATATCTTAAGAAGAAGACATCCAGAAATCACTCCCATCTACTATTTCAGCAAAATCAATCAATACCTAGGAATAAAGTTGACCAAAGAGGTGAAAGACTTGTATACTGAAAACTATGAGTCGCTACTCAAGGAAATAGAAACTGATAAGAAATGGAACGATATCCCATGCTCATGGATTGGACAAATAAATATCATCAAAATGAATATTCTCCCCAAAGCCATACACAAATTTAATGCAATACCCATCAAATTTCCACTAAGCTTCTTTAAGAGAATAGAACAAACACTACAGTCATTTATCTTGAACCTGAAAACACCTAGAATTGCCAAAACCATCTTGAGGAAAAGAAACAGAAATGGAGGCATCACACTCCCAGATCTCAAACTATATTATAAAGCCATCATCATCGAAACAGCATGGTATTGGAACAAAAATAGGCACATAGACCAGTGGAACAGAATTGAAAGCCCAGAAATAATTCCCCACACCTATGGACATCTAATCTTTGATAAGGATGCCCAAAAGATTACGTGGAAGAAGGAGGCTCTCTTCAATAAATGGTGCTGGGAAAACTGGGTTGTAACATGCAGAATAATGAAATTGAACCATTTTATCTCACCAGAAACAAAAATCAACTCCAAATGGATCAAAGAGCTGGATGTAGGACCAGAAACAATCAAATACTTAGAGGAAAACATTGTTAAAACAGTTTCCCACCTACAACTCAAGGACATCTTTGATGAATCAAACCCAATTGCAAGGAAGACTAAAGCAGAAACAAACCAATGGGACTACATCAAATTGAAAAGCTTCTGCACATACAAAGAAACTATTAAACAAGGATATCCCTCACAGAATGGGAGTAGATCTTCACATCAGACAAGAAACTAATCACCAAAATATGTAAAGAGCTCAGCAAACTTAGCACCAAAAAAGCAAATGACCCCATACAAAAATGGGCAGAGGATATGAACAAAACATTCACCTCAGAGGAGATCCAAAAGGCTAACAAACATATGAAAGACTGCTCTAGGTCACTCATTGTCAGAGAAATTTAAATTAAGACAACATTGAAATACCACCTCAATCCTGTAAGAATGGCATACATCAAAAAGGACAGCAGCAACAAATGCTGGAGAGGTTGTGGGGACAGAGGAACCCTTTTGCATTACTGGTGGGAATGTAAATTGGTACAGCCTCTCTGGAGAGCAGTCTCAAAAACTCTCAGAAGGCTAGACATGGACCTTCCATATGATCCAGTAATTCATCTGCTGGGGTTATACCCCAAGGACTCCATAACACCCAACCAAAAAGAGGTGTGTACTCCTATGTTCCTAGCAGCACAATTCATAATAGCTAAAACCTGGAAGCAACCCATGTGCCCAACAACAGATGAGTGGCTGAGAAAGCTGTGGTATATATACACAATGGAATACTATGCAGCTATCAAGAACAATGAACCCACCTTCTCTGACCCATCTTGGACAGAGCTAGAAGGAATTATGTTAAGTGAGCTAAGTCAGAAAGATAAAGATGAGTATGGGATGATCCCACTCATCAACAGAATTTGACAAAGAAGATCTGAAAGGGAAACTAAAAGCAGGGCCCAACCAAATTGTAAGTAGGGCACCAAAGTAAAAACCCAGTGGTGAGGGGTAGACATGCAGCTTCCTGGGCCAGTGGGGGGTGGGAGTGGGTGGGAGGGATGGGTCACAGTCTTTTGGTGGTGGAAATGGTGTTTATGTACACTCCTAGTAAAATATAGTCATATAAATCACTAGTTAATTAATACGAGAGGGGGAAAATTAATTGTATGTCTCGAAGTTTTTCAAAACACAAACTGAATCTTTTTAATATATAGGCTGTGTAATTGATATCCAGACTCTCTCAAAAGCCTAGATCAAGTAGATCAGAAGCAACCAATAGCACAGCTATATATAAGAGACTGGGTACTGTACAGCAAACCCTAACAAAAGGACTTTTCAAAGTTAACCCAATTACCAAATAATGTGATGACAACATTAACTATCGATTTTCTTTTGGAACCCTAAGACAGCAGGAACCTCACATCTCCACTTTAGAGCCTCTACTTCCCTCAGTCCTGGAACCATTGGATAGGGTCCACTTTCCCGTATGCCTCTCCTAATCCATATCAAATAATATTGCATCTGCCGATCACAACCTAATCAACACAACGATTGCCACATCAACATGCTCCATGTGTCTAGAGACTTCATGTGTGGAATGACAACCCTTCAGTTTCATTACTAAGGTGAGACCTTTCCTTTCATAGTATACTCTAATTCCATCCCAGGTGGATCACTTTCTAACAAAGTCCCCAAACCTACATATACACGTTTCTGTGAGAGATAGCATATGCTCACACGTATCTATAAAGTACTGCAAAATATATACCTGAAAGCAGAAGTACACTAGAGTTTGCAGTGAGTACCTCCCTAACACTTCCTCTCCACTATTCCAAGCTTTGGGTCCATGATTGCTCAACAATTTGTTTGGCTTTGTATGTTAACTCTCTTTTCAGTCACCAGGTTCCAGATGTCATCAGGATGCCGGCTAGGCTTCCCTGGACTGAAGACCCCACAAATGTGTCCTGGAGCTCTGCTTCCTCAGAGACCCACCCTAATAGGGAAAGAGAGGCAGACTGGGAGTATGGACTGACCAGTCAACACCCATGTTCAGCAGGGAAGCAATCACAGAAGCCAGACCTCCCACCTTCTGCAACCCACAATGACCCTGGGTCCATGCTTGCAGAGGTATAGAGAATGGGAAAGCTATCAGGGGAGGGGATGGGATATGGAGATTGGGTGGTGGGAATTGTGTGGAGTTGTACCCCTCCTACCCTATGGTTTTGTTAATTTATCCTTTCTTAAATAAAAATAATAATAAAAATAAAAATTAAAAATCAGGAAAAAAAATGAAGCAGCCTTCTTTGAATTAAAATATTGCAATCAAAAGTTTAAATGAAGAATAATAGGAATTTCTGCTAATGAAGATAGAGTGAAGAGAACAAAGGCTATATTCAGAGAAATTATAGCAAGGAATTTTTCTCACCTAGGCAATCTTCCAAACAAACTTCCTAGAAACAGAGTGTATAGCAGATACTTAAATACAGAGAGACCAACACAGATTCTAGGTGGCTGTGCACTGGGTTAATCACACATACTACAAAGAGCAAGGATCCCAGTTAGAGGTCCTGGCACCCAACCTGTAAGTTGGTCACTTCACAAGCATTGAAGGAGGTCTGAAGGTGTCTGTATTTCTCTCTCCCTCTATATCATTCCCTTTTCTCTCAATTTCTCTCTATGTTGTCCAAAAACATTAAAAAAATAGCTACAAGAGTAGTGGGTTTGTATTACAGGTAACAAGCTCCAGTTATAACCATGGAGGCAACATAAATAAATAAGTAAATAAATAAATAAATAAATAAATAAATAAATAAGATATATACAAGCAAAATTACCAAAACTAAAGGACAAGAAAATAATTTATCAGGTTTATATGGAATAGGAAGAAGTGATATACAAAAGTAATGTTATCAGGCTTTCAATATATGTTCAAAGAAAAGATAAACAGAGGCTTAATGTGAGAGGATGGAGCAATAGGTTACCAGAAAAAGGGCAAGAATATTAATTCTCTTTTCAGATAAAAAACACTTTCAGGTAAAGAAAGTAAGTAGAGATATAGATGGATATTACATAATGGTCAAATAATCAATACAAAAAAAAGACATAGCCATTATAAATATATGTGTTCCATATTCAAAGCACATAAATATATAGAACATGTACTCAATGAACTTAAGGAAGAAATTGACAGAAACATAGTAAGAGTAGGAGATATTAACACATTGCTTACAACAAATAATCAAATGGGAAATAACAATTTCAAATGAAACCAGAGAGGAAATTGACCTGATAGATATATACAGAACTTTCCACCCCCAAAAAAATGGGTACATATTCTCAAGTACACATGCATCATTCACAGAGATTGACCATATGATGAGCCAAAAAATAGAAGCCTAAGAAAATATGTGAATATTAAAATCATAAAATGCATCTTCAAAGACCATGATGGTGTGATGCTAGAAGTAAACCACAAAAAGAAAAACAAAACAAAAACAAAACAACAACAACAAAAAAAACTCCCCCAAAGTCTGGAGATTAAACAACATATTTCTGAATAACACATGGATCATTGAAGACATAAAAAAATAAACTAAGAATTTTCTAGGTATCAGTTAAATTAAAGAAACTAGTTATCTTTTTTTTTTTTTTTTTTTTTTTGGTGCGCCGCCCGGGAATCAAAACACCATTGGACACAGCAAAACAATTTCTTGAGAAGGAAATTTTTAGCAACATAAGAGAAGAAATCACTAATAAACCACCTAACAACCCAACTGAACCAATTAGAAACAGAACAACAAAGAGATCCAAAGGCTAGAACGAAACATGAAATAGTTAAAATATTAGCAGAAATCAACAAATTAGAAAGCAAGAAGACCATTAGGAAGATTAATGAAACCAATAACTGGTTCTTCAAAAGGATAAATAAAATAGATAAGTCACTAGCTACACTTACTAAAAGAAAAATAAAGTTATGATAGTTACTCATAAATTAGACAAGAAATATTACTACAGATGAGACAGAAATAAAAAGGATCATGAAAGACTATTAAGGACATCTATATAGAAATAAGTTCACCAACTTAGAAGAAATGGACATATTCTTAGAGCTATACGAACTGTCAAACTAGACACGATAAGAAGCAGATAAACTTAACAGAACAATCACTAGTTCAGAAAATGAAACAGTAATCAAAAGCCTTTTCAAGAACAAAAGCTTTGGTCCGGATGGCTATGCTAATGAATTTTATAAAACATTCAGTGAAGAACTAATACATTCTCCTCAAACTACTACTAAACACATTTTTTTCTTTATTGGGGGGATTAATAGTTTACACTCAACAGTAAAACACAGTAGTTTGTACATATATAACAATTATCAGTTTTCCACATAACAACTGAACCCCTCTAGGTCTTCCTCTGCAATCATGTTCTGGGACCTGACACATTTTATGAAGCTAATATCACTTGATCCCCAAAGCAGAAAAAGGCTCCACCAAAAGGAAAACTATAAAGTTATATTCCTCATGAAGATTGATGCAAAGATCCTCCACAAAGTCTTGGCTAACTGAATCCAATAACACATTAAGACAATAATCCATCAAGACTAAATATGACTCATCCCTAGGAAACAGAGATGGTTCAACATCCAGTCAAGCAATGTTATCCACTATATCAACAAAAAGGAAGATTAAAAATTACATTGTCTTATTAATTGATGCAGAAAAAGAATTTGAGAATTTCCAATACCTATTTATGATAAAGTTGCACCCTCAAGTAATTGTGAGTAGAAGAAAATTCCTCAACATATTAGCAGCTAGAAGTGACAAACCCACAGCTAACATTATAGTCAATGGGGATGAATTGAAAGCTTTCCCTCTAAAATCAGGAATTAGTTAATGATGTCCACTCTTACCACTTCTATTAAACATAGTCCTAGAAATCATTGCCATTGTAATCAGGCAAGACAGATATTAAAAGGATTCAAACTGGATAAAAGAAATTAAAATGCCCCTAGTTTCAGATTATATGTTGTTATACTTAGAAGGCCCCAAATCGTCTGTGAAAAAACTTCTGGAAACCATTAATAGCAAGTAAGTTAGCAAGGTACAAAATGAATACTCATAAATATGTGACATTTCAGTATACAAAAGATGGGACAGAAGAAAGGGAACTCAAGGAAGCAATTCCATTTACAATTAAATTTAAAAAAGAAAAAATATCCAGAAATAAATCTAACGAAGGTAAAGGACTTTTTCAATGAAAACTGTAAGATACTTTTAAAAGAAATAGAAGATGACACAAAGAAATGGAAGAGCATCCCCTATTCCTGGATTGGAAGAATAAATATCATTAAAATGTCAATCCTGCCAAAAGCAATCTATAGACCCCTATTAAAATCCCAACAAAGGGACAGATAGCATAGTTCAATCTCATGCTTGGGGCTCTGAAGTCCCAGATTAAATGCCTTGCACCACCATAAGCCAGAGCTGATAAGTGCTCTGGTAAATATATTTTCCTAATGACATATTTCAAGTAAATTGAACAAGTTATAAAAAAATATGGAACTATAAAAAACCATACATAATAAAAGTTCTCCTGAGGAGAAATAAGAAAAATGGAGGAAACACAATTTTTTACTTCAGCTCATGTTACAAAGCAATAGTAGTTAAAATAGTGTGGTATTGGGTCAATATTGGACATATGGACAAATGGAAAAGGACTAAGATCCCAGAACTAAAGTTAGACATGTATGGATAGGCACATTATATAAAATAAAGTGACCAAAACTTCCCAGTAGGGGGTAGGGGGAAGTAGCTTTAACAAATGGTGTTGGGTGAATGGGACAACCACATGCAGAAAAATAACACTAGACCAACATCTAATACCATGCACCAAAATTAAATCAAAATGGGTCAAATATATGTGTATTAGACCTGAAACCCTGAAACTATAAAATGCATAGAAGAATACATTGGTGACACAGTACAGGACCTTAATGTTAAAGACCTATTTAGAGATTTCACCATATGGGCAAGGGAAGCAAAAACAAAAATGAATAAATGGAACTATATCAAATTAAAAACACTATTTTCATATCAAAAGAAAATTCCATAATGATAAACAGGAAACACAGCAAACAGGAAAAAAATATTTGTACACTATACTTTTGACAGGTCGTCGATATCAAACATCTATAGAGAACTCATACAGCTAAACAAAAAATAATAATAGTAATAATAACAACTCAATAAAAGGGCAGATAATATGAATTGATGGTTCTCTAATGAAGAGATACATATGGACCACAGACATATGCAGAAATTCACTGATCATCAGAGAACTGCAAATTAAAACCACATTGAGATTCCACCTGGCACCAGTGAGAATGGGCTCCATCAATGTAACAAGAGGAGATAAGAATTAGAGAGGATGTGGAGAGAAAGGAACTCTACTATACTTCTGGTGGGAATGTAAACTGGCAGAATCACTGTGGAGAACAGTATGGACAATCTTTAAACAAATACAGATTGAAATAGCATATCTCCCAGAAATTCCACTGCTAGGTGTAATAACAGTGATTCATAGGGATATATGCATCTCTATGTTCATAAAAGCTTTATCTATAGTAGCAAAAACCTGGAAACAACTAAAGTACCCTTTGACAGATGACTGGATAAAAAAAAAGTTATGGGACATATACTCAGCAGAGTATTATTCAGCAATAAAAAAGATGATGTGGTGTCCTTTAGGATAAAGTGGATGGAACTAGAGAAGATAAATGCTTAGCAAAGTAAGTAATGAGGTGAAATACAGTTACAGGGGTATAACTTGGAGTATCAGTGTCTCAGTTATAAATGTATTTTTTGCAGAACCATATGCACTCTTCCCAGTAGTACAATGTCTTGAGATCATAAATAAGGATTGAATAAATGGAGTGAATATTTTTTTCTCATTTAAAACAAAGATATTGGGCAGGGGTAGATAACATAGTGGTTATGCAAAGAGACTGACATGCTTGAGGCTCCGAAGTCCCAGGTTAAATCCCCTGCACCATCATAAGTCACAGCTGAGCAGTGCTCTGGTATTTCTCTGTGTCTTTCTCTCTCTGCAGCTCTCTCAAAAATAAAATAAAATACTCAAAACAAAGATATCCAATTAGAAGCTTAAAGTTCAGATCTGTCTTATAGACATGTTTTATTTAGTTCACCTACTTTAATCACAAATAGATTTCAGGTTTTAAATATATATATATTACTAGCATCAGTTGAAGCAGAAAGATATGGTAACAATTTGGCTGTATTTCTGTGTCACAGTGTGCAGAGAGACCCAACAAAAGCACATTGTTGTCTGTTGGCCTCAGTCACCACCATTCTTTATTATTTACTACTTTCCCTCAATATCTTTTCATCCACTCACCTCTGTAGCAATGGAGTTTCAAGGCAATTAAAATAAGAACATACTAATTTACCATTTTGATTACTGTGACATCCATTAAGTAAAGCTTTTTAGTTCAAATGAATGAACTGCTCATCAATGTAAGCAGCCTCATTGTGATCTGGGCTTCCCAGGGCAGCATTGATCCATCGCTTGCCAAATGTCAATGTATGTACACTATATTTAATGCATGATAAATCCCCAGGTCAAAAAGTTAATAATAAGTCCTGAAGGAAAAGAAAAATTGCTTAGAGGCACTGAAATTGATGACTTCACAAGAGGGTAAGAACAGTTTGGTTAGGGAAAGGAGATGCTGAACACAATGGCCAGATGTACACACCAAGCCTGGTTGGCTATTCAGTCCACTCAGAATAATCTCAATGATTATAACTTTCTTTTGAAAATGACAAATAAATATAGCAGTAGTAAGTTCTAGAACTTGTGGTGAAAATGTAAGTGCTTTTTTTTTTCTAATTAATAACGGTGGTATATATATATATTTTTTTTTTCTTAGAAATCTCTTAGAGAAAAAAGAAGTTCTGAAAACTTAACCAGCACTTAGTATAACCTACAAACATTTACTGAATATAATTTTCCTTTTCAAAACTGGGATAAGATGAAAGTACAACAAAAACCTAGAAGGTCCAGGTGGTGGTGAACCTGGTTAAGCACACACATTACAATTCTCAAAGACATGGGTTTTAAATCCCTGGTCCCCACCTGCAGAGGGGAAGCTTCCCAAGTGATGAAGCAAGTCTGTAAGTGTCTCTCTGTGTCTTTCCCTCTCTCTACTTCCTACTCCTCTCTCAATTTATCTCTGCTCTATCCAATAATGAGTACATAAGAACATTAAGTACATAAGAACATTAAAAATAACTCAAACCGGCTGGTTTCTATAATTAAACATGAGATATCTTGAGAAGTAATTTAAATATACTGCTGTTTTCAGAGTTTTTTTTTTTTTCTTTGTATAGATGTTCAAAGCAGTAACTTCAAATGAAAATACTTTAGTTTTCTGTGGCATTGATCTCTTTTTAATACTTGTAAATGACATTCAAGAAGAGAGCATTCAATGCTTCAGCATACCTAATGTCCTATGTATTTTATGTCACAAAAAAGTACTTTAATAATTATTCAGTAACTGTGATTTTATTTCCTCTTCCTCTTCACAGAACCTAGTGAGAAGATAGTAAAAGATAATCACTGATTTTTTTTTTTCACTCTGCCTTACTAGTTTCCATTCTTGTTCTCAAAAGATAGCACTATATTCCTATTTAAGGTTGTGGAAAACGTGTTATTTTAATTTACAGAGTTGCAATTGGGACAACAAAATAAGGGAAATAATAGACTGAAACAGCAAGTTGGAATTATTGTTTAAAATGACCTAGAAACACAATAGAAATTTCTAGATTGTTTCATGTTGTAAGAGAATATATGTAGGTAGCTCCTTACAAAATATACCTTATTTAGGGCTGGGAATATAGCACAGCAATTTACATAGCAGACTTTTTGCCTGAGGCTCTGAGGCACCAGAGTCAGTCCTTGACACTGCAAACAGCTCTAAAGGAGCAGTGCTCTGGTTAGAATAAAGAGGAAAATCAGGGGATGGAGGAATAATTCACAGGGCAGGGCCTATGGCTTGCATAAGGGCCAATCTGGAGAAGTTCCAGTGTACTGGGATGAAAAATTTAGCCCAGAGTTGTGATGCACAAGTGAAGGGAAAGCTAAATAAACAAACAAAATAATAAATAAAACTCTTATCTGCAGAAGAAATAGAGAATCCACAGGCAAATAAATGAAGAGAAAACCTCTGCTAGTGGTGGACTATCACTTCCACATTCCAGTATCTCTGACTGGAAACCTTAGTGCACTCTAATTGTAGCCAGCCTGCTCTCAGCTTTTGATATTGTCAGCCTTTGACTGATTTTTTTTGTAACCAATCATCTTGTTCCCCACCCAGCTTGAAAAAGATAAAAGATTGGGTGCAGAGGTAGAAAGATTTCAGACCTGGTAAGAATGGAACTGAAACCCATTAATGAGAATTACTCCCTGCCTTCCATGAGGTCTTGAGGTCTCATTCTCTGGATACATTTGAGCTAGAGCACAAACTTTTTTTTTTTCTTGTAACAAAAGCAATATAGAACTAACTAACTAACTACCTAAATAAATACAAATAAATAAATGGATAAATAAAATATTCAAAACAAAGAGAAAAATATTGTAGAGTATAAACAATACACTCAAATGAGAATAATAAAATATAAGAGAATTGCCATGAAATCTTACTATTAGCTTGAAGTTTTAATATTAGTAAATGAGGTCATGTTTTAAATTATAATGACAGTAATGTGCCCTGTTCTACCTAAGGGTAAAGTCATGTTAAGTATGAACTTACTCCAACATGTAAAATCGTTTCTCATGTTTGCTGACATAGCCTCACAAATCAATAGAAAACACACAATTTAATTGCAGATTAAGATGTCTATTTAGTGTGTAGGCACACTGCCTTTTTGCAATTTGTGTATATTTTCATTTCTCTCTTAGGCACATTGGAGTTTGGTGCACATATAGAAAACCCTACAAATTATAAGTTATATATAACACTAAAAGTGAACATACAGCCATCGTTTATCAAGATGAAGACGTAGAACATCAAGTTCAATAGAAGAGTCTCCATTCCACACTTTGCTTTGCCTGGGGTCAAAGGAAAGCAAGAAGTAGGTGTTACCTTGTATCTAATTTCTCTCCCTCTTTGCTGAAAATGCAAGATTGCTCAGGCTAAGCAGCTGTTTTTCCTCTCTGATTGCTGGTGACATTTGCTGTTGTTTGGAGCTTTTGGAAAAAATAAAATAAACATTCTTGCTATTAGTTGATCAGAAAGAATAATCTCAATATTAGTGAACCTTGCAAAAACATTTTCCCAAGTTGTGTATCAATTTACATTGCATCCATCATTATTGGGTTCCCTTCTGTACCATATCCTCACCAAGACTTAAAATAATCTCTTAAAAAGTCCATGCAGTCCTGGGAAAATAGCTCACCTGGAGACTATGCCTGCTTTGCTGTGAACACAAGCCAAGTACCAGCCCAGTCTGCAATATACTTTGAGGGCTCTGGTTCTAATTTCTCTCTCTCTCTCTCTGCCTTTCTGCCTAAAGAAGTAAATAAATAAATACACAAAGTCTATTTAGGTCTAGCCATTGCATGATGGTGTTAGTTTCTGATTTTCATCTGTAGGTATATCATTACCAGTTGGTGTTGAAATTCTTTAGATAAGCATGGTCATGAGGAGGATTCCGGAAGATGGCGGAATGAGAAACTGCTAGTGGCTTGAGCTCCGACAACATCTACTGGAAATGGTAGGAATTTGCCTTTAGCAGCACAGTCAATAAGGGGTCCTAGCGGTGACACCAAGGAGGTGACTATAACTCAGTTTGGGTTAGAAAATAGAGTAAAAAGAAAGGAAAAAAAGTTTTTTTTAAATTATTATTCCTGAAGCACACCTCTGAACCCCCCCCCCCATAACCAGTCCCTGGTGGCCAGAGATCTGCTCCTAGCAGGCTCCCCTGCTGAGCTTCTTTCTTTACCAAGATTCCTGTCCCACCAGGAGGTGTCATGCATTCTAATTCTATTCCTTTCTGAAACCTTTTTTCTTTCTAAGTGACCAGTTCCAGCTATAAATATTCCACCAAGCAGAGCCTTATTCAGACATGGAAAGACCCCACCAGGGGTATTTTTTTTTTTTTTTTTTTTTTTTTGCTTTATTTTCTCAACAATCAGCTGTCTCTGCTCAGGGGGTCCGAAGCAATCTGGAGCCATTGAAACTGAAGACAGGACAGATTTTTTACTCTGTTCTATTTTATTATCAATAGTAGATAAACATGTATCCCTTTGCCCCCTCTCCTTCAGGTGGATCAGAATTAACTCTTAGTGTATATTCCATTGCTAGGGTACTGGCTGTCTTATCCACTGCTAAAGTAACTTGTTTCACTCTTCCTACCTTCCCTACCCACTCCCCCTGCCTAACTAATTAAATGATAAATAAATAAATAACTCTTTCCTTTCACTGCTCTTTTATTACTGTTCTTTTTCTTATAATTTTCTTTTCTCTATCTCTCTCTCTTTTTCTTCTTCTTTTTCTCATTCTTGTCATCCTTTATTCCTTCCTCCTTCAGCTTTCTGAATTCACTGATACACATTTGGGAACTATTTTGGGGAAGAAATCTGACTCAGAGTGGACTCTCTCTGCATGTATCTCTGCTTTACTTCCCTTTATCCTCTGGATACCCCTAGAATATACAGTAGATAGTAGATTTGCATAACTGTCTATTCCTACTATCATTATGGGGTGCAGAAGGTGGAAGGTCTGGCTTTTGTAATTGTTTCTCTGCTCGACATGGGTGTTGGCAGGATGATCCATACTCCTGGTGTGTCCCTGTCTTTTCCAGGTGGAATAAGGCTCTGGAAAGGTGGGGGTCCATGGTACATTGGTGAAATCATCTGTCCAGGGAAGTCAGGTGTCATCATGATAGCATCTTCAACTTGGTGGCTGAAAAAACAGCAAGATATAAAGCAGAACACATTATTTAATAGTCAGGAAACTAAAGTAAGAATATAGCAGATGACTTTTGTCAGTCAGTGGCACACCTGGTTAAGTGCACACACTACATTGTGCAAGCATATGGGTTCAAGCTCCTGGTCCCCACCAGCAGGAAGAAAGCTTTATGGGTGGTGAAGTAGAGTTGTAGGTTTCTTTCCTTCTCTATCTCCCCCTCCCCTTTCAATTTTTCTTTGACTCTATCCAGCAGTAAATAAAAAACACAAATAAAAAAGTTTTAATTATTTATTGATGGAAAAGGTAGGAGAGAGAGAGAAAAAGAACCAGACATCACTCTGGTGCATGTGCTGCTGGGGACTGAACTCTAGAACTCATACTTTTGCTTTATCCACTGTACCACCTTCCAGACCACCGAGCCTTATATATAGAACACAACCTGTTTCTTTTTGATATTCAGTAATTACTTGTTCTTTATGGATATAAATCAATTTTGGGGTAAAATATATATTTTCTCACTCAATGGCTCATACACACTCTCTTAATGACTTACCTAAAAAGCAAAAATAAAAATAAAATTATGATTGAGTTCAATTATCACAATTTATCTTCAGTAACCACTGGGTTTTCAGTCAGTTTAAAATGCGGCTAGTCCAAAGCAATAAAATTGTATTATATTCAAGAAGTGTTGTTGTTTTAGTATTTAAATATCAGTAGATCAAAATCAGTTTGGAATTGATCTCCAGTACTATGTGAGGTTTGTAGGTTTTCATTTTTCCTTTGCAAGTATATAATTAAACTAGCAGCATTTAATGAAAATAACATTTTTGTCACAACTTTATTGAATTACCTTTACCTTAAACCAGGCCCATCTCTGCACAATTTATTATGTCCTTTTACTCCATGTCTTCTTGATGAAAATTTGTTGAGTGTGCTGTAACTCTTGATAACAGTTATATGTCTAATAACCATATTCTTTCCCTGAAGAGTATCTTCACTATTCCTTATTATCTAATTCTACATGAAGTAAAATCAGTCAGTCAACTTCAATGCTGTGATGTTTATTGATATTGCATTGAATATATAGTTTCATTTGTGGAGATCTGACAAATTTACAATATTTTCTTCACTAAATAATTCTTTCTTAGTGTGTTAGGGGGAAGTGAACCAGCACATGCTTCTCCAACATTTAAAAATTCTGTCATACATTATCTCAACAAAGAAAGCAGAGAGAGAGAGAGAGAGAGAGAGAGAGAAAGAGAAACTCTCTTACATATTGATGGGTTGCTTGCCTAAGGCTGGGAGCCCAAGGTGGGGGAGGCAGTGAGAGTGAGAGAATTCTCAAAAAGCAGCTTACTCACATGGTGCCCTAAGCAGAACATTCACATATTATGCCTAGAAAGAGAGAGAGAGAGGGAAGAGCTGAGAGAGGACTAAGAGGGGGCTGAGATCACTTTTATTGAGATGGCTTTGCTTTCAGAGAATGGGATGGACTGTGGGAAGAAAGGGAGGCTGGGCACTGTTGCATTGTTATGTGGAAAACTGAGAAATGTTATGCAAGTAAAAATTATTGTATTTACTGTAGAATGTAAAATCTTAATCCTCCAATAAAGGAAATTAAAAAAAAAAGAAGCACCATTGCATTCCTGGGATAAATCCCATTTGGTCATGATGAACAATCTTTTTGATAAGCTGCTGTATCTGATTGGCCAAGATCTTGTTTAATAATTTGGGATCTATGTTCATCAGAGATATTGGTCTGTAGTTTTCCTTTTTTTGTTGTGTCTCTGTCTGCTTTTGGTATCAGGGTGATGTTGGCTTCATAGAAGGTGGAAGGGAGTGTTCCTGTTTCTTCAATCTTGTGGAAAAGCTTTAGAAGTATGGGTATTAACTGTTTCTTGAAGGTTTTGTAGAAATCATTTGGGAATCCATCTGGTCCAGGACTTTTGTTGTTGGGGAGATTCTTTTTTTTTATTTAAAATTTTTTTTAATTAATTTTATTTTTGAGAGAGATGCAGAGAGAGAGACACACACACACACAGAGAAACACCAGAGTACTGATCAGCTCTAGATCATGGTGGTGCGGGGGATTGAACCTGGGACTTAGGAGCCTCAGGCATGAGAGTCTGTTTGCATAACCATTATGCTGTCTCCCCCACCCGGGGAGATTCTTAATAACAGTTTCGATTTCTTTGTCTGTGATTGGTGCATTTAGGTTTTGTAGTTCTTCTTGGATCCATTTCTTCCAGATTTTCTAGCTTGGTGGCGTATAGTTCCTCATAGAAGTTTCACATGCTTTTCTGTATTTCTGTGGTGTCAGTTGTCATATCTCCTCTATCATTTACAATTCTGTTAATTTGACTCTTCTCCCTTTTTTATTTAGTGAGTCTGGATAGGGGTTTGTCAATCTTGTTTAATTTTTCAAAGAAGCAACATTTGGCTTCACTGATCTTTGTATGGTTCTCTTATTTTTTATGTTGTTTATTTCTGCTCTAATTTTATGATTTCTATCCTTCTGGTTGCTTTAGGGTGCCTTTGTTCCTCTTCCTCTAAGTCCTTAAGGTGTGCCATAGGGTCGTTTATTTGAGCTTTTTCTTGTTCTTTTATATGTGATTGTATGGCTATGAGTTTCCCTCTCAATACTGCTTTTGTGTCCCAAATATTTTGATAGGTTGTATCTTCATTTTCATTTGTTTCTGGGAACATTTGAAATTCTTGCTTGAGTGACTCTCTGACCCAGTGGTTCTTAAGCCATATGTTGTTCAGTTTCCAATTTCTGTGACTTTTAATAATATTATGTTTGAATCTGCCCAACAACAAAATTACTAGACCAGATGGCTTCACAAACACCAAAATATTAAACATGATCCTGGCCATTCAGATACAGCAGTATATCAAAAAGATTGTTAATCATGACTAAGTGGGATTTATCCCAAGAATGTAAGGCTGGTTGAACATACATAAGCCAATCAATGTAACTTACCACATCAATAAAAGCAAAGCCAAAAACAACATGGTTATCTCAATAGATGCAGAAAAAGCCTTTGACAAAATCCAACACCCATCCATGCTCAAAACTCTACAAAAAAATGCAAATAGATGGGAAATTCCTCAAGATAATGGAATCCATTTATAGAAAACCTACAGCCAACATCATACTTAATGGACAGAAGCTGAAAGCATTCCCCCTCAGATCAGGGACTAGACAGGGCTGTCCACTATCACTCTTCAACATAGCATTGGAAGTTCTTGCCATAGCAATCAGGCAAGAGAAAGAAATCAAAGGAATACAGAGTGGAAGGGAAGAAGTCAAGCTCTCACTATTTGCAGATGACATGCTGGTATACATAGAAAAACCTAAAGAATATAGCAGAAAACTACTGGAAGTTGTTAGGCAATATAGCAAGGTGTCAGGCTACAAAATCAATGTACAAAAATCAGTGGCATTTCTTTATGCAAACACTAAAACTGAAGAAGACATCCAGAAATCACTCCCATTCACCCTTGCAGCAAAATCAATAAAATACCTAGGAATAAAGCTGACCAAAGAAGTGAAAGACCTGTATACTGAAAACTATGAGTCACTATTCAAGAAAATAGAAACTGATACCAAGAAATGGAAAGACATCCATGCTCATGGATCAGAAGAACAAATACCATCAAAATGGTATTTATTCAGAGCCATGTTGAGCTGCGACATGGAGAAGAGAGAGAGGAGATCCGGAGCGAAGAGGGAACACAAATCTTTATTTGCACTGGCACCTCAGAGTTGGGTGAGAGAGAAGCAGGTTGGGCCACATGGAGGTAGCAAAAATGGCCGCCTCATGCAGTAACCTTTCCTGCATCTAAACACTGAAGTGAAGAGCCAGCAAGAGAGAGAGGTGCAGAAGAAGAAGGGCTTTTATGGGAGTAGCTCTCGTGAGAATGGGAAGGGGGAGGAGTAACCATGGCATTCCAGGGTAGGATAATAACTCTCATGAGAATGGGAAGGGGCAGGAGTAACCAGAGCACTGCAAGTATTGCGGGGAATAGACAATGACCTGAGGGCACAACAAGATGGAACAGGTGCTCTGAGAATGTCCCAACTCTTGCAGGAACTAGCAATAGCCTGAGGGGACAACATGGCAGATGTGACTGCATCTGAACAATTTCCCAGCAGAGCCATATACAAACTTAATCGGATACCCATCAAATTTCCACCAAGCTTCTTTAAGAGACTAGAACAAAAACTACAATCATTTATCTGGAACCAGAAAACACCTAGAATTGCCAAATCCATCTTGAGAAAAAGCAGCAGAAATGGAGGTATCATACTCCCAGATCTCAAACTATATTATCAGGCCATCATCATCAAAACGGCCTGGTACTGGAACAAAACTAGGCACACAGACCAGTGGAACAGAATTGAAAGGCCAGAAATAATTCCCCACACCTATGGACATCTAATCTTTGATAAGGAGGCCCAAAGTATTATATGGAACAAATCGGCTCTCTATAATAAATGGTGCTGGGAAAACTGGATTGTAACATGCAGAAGAATGAAATTGAATCACCTTATCTCACCAGAAACAAAAATCAACTCCAAATTGATCAAGGACCTGGATGTTAGACCAGAAACTCTCAATTACTTAGAGGAAAACATTGGTGGAACACTTTCCCACCTAAACTCAAGGGCATCTTTGATGAAATAAACCCAATTGCAAGGAAGACTAAAGCAGAAACAAACCAATGGGGCTGCATCAAATTGAAAAGCTTCTACACAGCCAAAGAAACTATCACACAAACAAAGAGACCCCTCATAGAATGGGAGAAAATCTTCACATGCCATACATCAGACAAGAGACTAATCACCAAAATATACAATGAGCTCAGCAAACTTAGCACCAAAAAAGCAAATGACCCCATCCAAAAATAGGCAGAGGATATGAACAAGACATTCACTTCAGAGGAGATCCAAAAGGCTAGCAAACATATGAAAAATTGCTCCAGGTCGCTGATTGTCAGAGAAATGCAAATACAGACAACACTGAGATACCACCTCACTCCTGCGAGAATATCATACATCAAAAAGGACAGCAGCAACAAACGCTGGAGAGGCTGTGCAGGCAGAGGAACCCTTCTGCACTGCTGGTGGGAATGTAAATTGGTCGAGCCTCTGTGGAGAGCAGTCTGGAGAACTCTCACAAGGCTAGACATAGACCTTCCATATGTGCACAGAGGAACCCAGAGGAAAAACCCTTCTCTAAGGATATTCTTTTTTCAATCTTTTTCTCTTTATTTGAAAGAGCAAAAAGAAATTGAGATGGGAGGGGCAGATAAAGAGATAAAGAGAGAGGGCCCTGCAGCACTGCTTCACCAGTCTCAAAGCCTCTTCCATACAAGTCGGTACTGGGGGCTTCAACCCAGATCCTAGTGCATGGGAATGTGTGCACTGAACAGGGTGTGCCACTGGCCAAGGTCAGAATTCTGCTGATAGTCCTCATCAGGGAGGCTGGCAGCTGCACACCCAGCCCTTTCATTGCTGATGTCTTCAGCCAAAGCCTGGTGGCTGAGGTTTTGCTCTGCTTTACTCTTGGAACGGATTTATTTCATTAACCTGGCAGAAACCATATGCAGCATTTATGCCACCGCACTCACAAAGCTTCCCCATCTCCCCAACCCGTACAGATGGGGGCCTGGGCTTGAACCTTGGTCCTCGCCCATACTCAAGCGTGTGCTCTCCTGCGTGTGCCTTTGCCTGGTCCTGAAAATCATCCTTTTTGAATACTAGATGATGACATGACTCTTTGAAGGCTAACTCCTGAGGGCAGTGGATTTTGAACTAAGGTTTGCCAGGGAAACATTGCACAGGTCCTTCCTCCCTGGCTTAGAATGGAGTCAGGACCATTTAGCGCCATCAGCAGGCAGCTCTTTCAAGCTCCTCCCCCTGAAGAGCAACTGCACCAGCATTGTGAACCAATGAGATGTCACTGCAGCTCAAGCCTATGTGGGATTGGTCCACAGCGAGCCACACGCTCAGGAGGAGACATTGTGATGTCATGCCCGCTGAACCCTATATAAGGCCCTGAGCAGGCTGAGCCTTTGGTCTTGATCACTCAGGAAGCTGCCATAGTGATCTGCAGTTGACCGGGACCAGAGCAAGCTCACCTTCGCATGACCGCTTCCACTCCGCACCTACCTGTTTCCACTCTTGTCTCCTCTCTCTTCCTCTATCTCTACCTCTCTCCCTTCCTTCCTTCTCTTTCTTTTCTGTCCCCTTACCCTCCTCTCCCTTCCCACTCCTTCCCTTCCCACCCTTTCTCTTCCCTCCCATACTCCTCCTTCCCCTCTCCCTCCATTCCTCCACCTCCTGCCCCCTCCCTTCTTCCTCCTCTACCTCCTCCCTCCTCATCCTGCTCTCCTCCTCCCCTCCGCCCCCACTCCCTTGCTCATATTTATGTAGATAGCTGTATACCTGTTTGTTTTCGAGTAGAGTGAGTAGAGTTTAGCTGTTTATACATATATTTTTTTGAGGGTGGGGGTGGTTATCATATTAGTTATAGTTATTGTTGTTGTTGTTGTTGCGGGATATTAGATTTAGTGGGTGGGGGTGGTTCTTGGGTTAGTGTTAGAGTCCCTCTCCCTGAGCCGTTTTTTAGAGAGAGCAGGCAGGACTCTCACTATGCCAGCTCCTGTGAGGCCTGGCAGTCAACGGTCAACATTGGGCCACTCTGGTGGCCTACAAGTGACATCTGGCCCGCTTGTAGGTCACCATAGGCTGACTGAGGCCCAGGTCAAGACCTGGGAGGTTGATACGAGTCAACTGCCTGATTGTAAGGTCCAGCAGCTCCTCCGAGGGCTAGAGGTGCTGGGGACCTTCCAGCACCCCAACATCCTGAGTCTCCTGGGTGTGGTGGAGGAGGCCCAAGGCATCCTTGTAGTGGAGGAGCTGGCCCAAGGGCAGGACCTGGCCACACTCCTGCTCCAGCGACCCCTCCTGGCCGAGGCCAAGGCCCGCAGCCTGCTGAGGCAGATCACGTTCGTTGTCCAGTGCTGCCACAGCTGGGATCTCAGCCTCGGGGACCTGAATGCCAAGTATGTGCTGATGACTGAGGAGGGGAGAGTGAAGCTCTCTGTCGTGGAGGCACTGGTGGGCAGTGTGGGAGTGGCTCTGGACATGGCCTGGGGGCAGCCCGTCTTCATGGCTCTGGAAGTCCTGCTGGGGCAGCGCCCCTCAACCGCCAGTGACCTCTGGTGCCTGGGAGTCCTCCTCTACCAGATGACTTTGGGAACCCTCCCCTTCCTGGGGAAAAACTTCAAGGTGGAGGAGGACAAAATCCTTCGAGGGGCCCTCTACATCCCCTATTCCACCCCTTTTATCTTATGCCACCTCTTCAGGAGACTACTCCACCAGGACCCCAGGCAGCGGGGCACCACCCAGGACATCCTAAGGCACCCTTGGACCTCACACCAAGAGTTTGTTACAATCAGAGTGAGGCCCAAAGGGTGCCCCCAGGAGGAGGATGGTCCGAGGTGCCCTGCAGAGTCTGGGTCTGCACTGGGGACTGCAATGCAAAGTGAACCCACCATCAACAGCTGGAGGTGGGTAGCAGAAGCCAGCTCAGTGGACGCCCAAACCCCCACCCCAGAGCTGGGAAGCAGCACTGAGGAAGACACACAGATGGAGTCCCAACTGGAGTCCCAAACCCCCATGCCAGAGCTGGGTAGCTGGAATGAGGAAGACACAGAGATGGAGGCCAAGCTTGGGATGGAGTCCCAAACCCCCACCCCAGAGCTGGGTAGCTGGAATGAGGAGGACACAGAGATGGAGGCCGAGCTTGGCATGGACTCCCAAACGCCCATGCCAGAGTTGGGTAGCTGGAATGAGGAGGACACAGAGATGGAGGCCAAGCTTGGGATGGAGTCCCAAACCCCCACCCCAGAGCTAGGTAGCTGGAATGAGGAGGACACAGTGATGGAGCCCCAGTCTGGGGTGGACTCCCAAACGCCCACACCAGAGTTGGGTAGCTGGAATGAGGAGGACACAGAGATGGAGGCCAAGCTTGGGATGGAGGCCCAAACCCCCACCCCAGAGCTGGGAAGTAGCACTGAGGAAGACACAGAGAAGGAGCCCCAGCCTGGGGCGGATTCTTCACCATCAGTCACCCCAGAAGACCGCAGCTCAGTCCTTACTCCAACCCCAGAAATTCCAGATCCAGTGCCCCAGAGCTGCCCTCCCTCATCACCTCCACCCAGCCACTCCAGCTTCACCCCTCCTCAGGAGGGGACCCAGGAAGTCAGGGAAGCAGCTGGGTGGCCTCCCAGAGCCACTGCAACTCCCAGATCCCAAAAGACAGAGCTCTGCAGAGCCATAAGGTGCCTCTTCTGCTTCCCCTGGCTGCTCAGCAACAAGGTTGCTCCCAAGTAGCTGACACCCCGGTGCAGAAGATGGGTCCCCTCCAACAGGCCTCTTTGGAATCCTCCCCAGCCACTTCAATGCAGTGAGGAGACCAGGACTGAATGCCCGCCACAATATATATTAAGAATGCTAGACTCTGAAATCTAGATTTTTATTTTGTATTTATTTTTGTTTTATATATTTCATATTTTTATTTTAGTAAATTGTTAAAATGCTGACGGTTTGAAAAATCATCTCATTGTTCTGTGTGTGTCAGGCCCATATGAGACTTGGGGGATGGGACGGGTGGTGTGTGGGTGGCAATGGCCTTTGAATAGTTATCATGGGGACTCTGGGGTGCCACTGGGGTTACAGAGAACAGTCTGGGAGCCAGGTTGCAAGGCAAGAGGCAAAAATGGTATGACATGACCACAGCTCTCAGGTGGCTGTTGATCACATTGCAGACTAAATTCTTTGTTTTAATTTTTATAAAATTGAAGTATGGACAAGACCATAGGATAAGAGGGGTACAATTCTACACAGTTACTACCACCATAACTCCATATCCCATTGATATCAAAATTTGAAGATATTTTGATGCCAATCTTATAGATTTTTAGAGTGTTCTGGTATATGGCCGATTTATGGTGGTCTGACGATAGGAGACCTTTCAGAACTTCTTTCAGGGCAGGCTTGCTGATAGTTCATTCTTTCAATTTCTGCTTGTCTGAGAAGGTTTTTATGCCTCCATCTAGTTTAATTACAGTCTAGCAGGAAACAGTAGTCTTGGTTGAAAGTCTTTCTCATTGACCACTGGATAGGTATCTTGCCATTCTCTTCTGCCTGTAGTGTTTGTGTGGAGAAGTCTGCTGCTAACCTTAAGGGTTTTCCTCTGTAGGTGACTCTTTGTTTTTCTCTTGCAGGATTTAGGATCCTTTCTTTATCCTTATTCCTTTCCATTCTAAATATGATGAGTTTTGGTGTCTTTAATTCTGGGTTAATTCTGTTTGGGACCCTCTGGGATTCCTGAACCTTTATGTCTTTTATGTTGTCTAGACTAGAGAAGTTCTCAGCTATTAAATTCTGAAGAATACTTTCTTCCCCTCCCTCTCTTTCTTCTTCTGGTAACCCAGTAATGCATATATCATTTATTTTGAAGTCATCCCACAGGTCTCTGTTGTTGTTTTCAGTATCTCGTAGTCTTTTTTGGAGATCTCTTACTTCTTTTTCAGTTGTCTCTAATTCATCCTCGATCTTGCTAATTCTGTCTTCAGCCTCATTTTATTCTATTCTCTCTCCCCTCTCCTGTTTTCTGGAGTTCATCTATTTTGTTACCCTGTCTGATACTGTTTTAGCTGGTTCATCTAGTTGTTTTCTTAGCTCACAGCTGTCTAATAACCTTGAGATAATGTTTTCTTCCAGAGTCTCCTTTGTTGTTTCTGCATTTCTGATGACAATTCCTTCAAACTCATTACTCACTCCTGTGATTATTTCCTTAATTAGTGTTTGGATGTTGACTTCATTATTTTGTGTTTCAACTTTTGGCGGGCTTTTAGCTGGATTCTTGTCCTGGTTCACTTCTCCAATAATTCTTCTTATTGTTTTTACCATTTTATATAGTATTTTATGAAGTCCCTTTCTCAGTACTTTTCAAATTAATGACCACTCTTCCCTGGATTGACTTGTGTCTAAGTAAGGCAATTAAAGGGTTCACAGTTGTGGAAATTCACAGTTGTATTTTAATCCCTGAGTTAGAGCTCAGTGGCTTAAAATCCTCTTCTGTTCTTTTCCTTCCCTGTAGGATATGGGAACCTGAGGGCTTTTAAACTATGAGGAGGCTTCTTAGCTTAATCACTGACTCCTGACCAAGAGATAAATCAGGGTGAAATAGAGATAATCCAGTGGTTATGCAAAGAGTCTCTTACAGTCCCATCTATAGGCCATGGATGTGTAGGTCTTCTCCTGAGTTCCTTCATTAGTTCTCTGTCCACTGATGTCAGCACTGGGCCTACCCCTGCTGCTCCAGATTCTGAAGCCAGTAGCAGTGGAGACTCAGAGACTCCTCCCTTCAGCCATCTTTTTGTTGGTGAAACAGATGCCATACTCTTACCATCCACTTAATCTCTTCGTAGGCTCCTCTCTGTCCACTAGCCACATGTTTGCACTCACAGGTGATTCCTGAAGTAGTTCTAGTCCTTTGGTATTCCTAGTTGATCTGGAGAGGAGAGAAACACATCTGCTGCTGCTCCATAGCCCTGCCTCTGAAAGTCCTCCTGCTGCCGCAGCTGAACTCTCTCGCATTTTCTTTAAAAATCATTTGTATCATCTTCAGTTTTCAATTGACTAAGGTATGTCATTGTGTCTTTTCAGTCTTGTTACTTCACTTCAAAACTGTTTGCAATAAACTAAGTATAAAGGTGCTAAATAATAGAATACCAGCTACCATCAAAATAATTGATATGAACTTTTATGGTAAAGAAAAAGCTGTGTTGCTGTATAGTTTGATGTTTTTTTTTTCTTTATTGTTCAGGATCAATGACTTTCAAATAACTCTGGACATCATAATTATTTCTTATGAGCTTTCTCAGAAACAGCTCTCCTATCTAATACCTAGTGTTAAGAAAATGCCATATAACTGTTGCAAAAATTATTACCAAACACAAAGTATAAACTGAATTGTGGTGAAATGAGAGTAGTTTATTTTCACTAGTGGGCAGAAGAACTTGGATAATTAAAATTTCTCTGTCCCAAACAAAGGAAAAGCACAGATTTAAATTGCAATTTTCAACATGGTTACATCATAGTTGCATTTTCATTTCAAAAAGAGCAGGACAAGATGAATGTTTCACTTTTACACAAAGCAACTTGGTTCTGGGAGGAGCCTGGAACTTATCTTAGCAGGAATTGTTCCTCTCCCTGGTGCCAACCTTCTTAAAAGCTCTTATCTCATGGGATGCCCCCTGGTGCTGTTCTGATTCAGAAGTGGGGGTGAGGGCAGAGTAATTGCCCCAAGTGTCATCAGACTATATGGAAATATGAGTGCAGGTTATATTAAAGGAATATACGTCTATTACCCATATCAAAACTTAAAATGTGTGTGCAAACAGAAATATTATAGACTGAAAGTGCATGAATTACAATGGAAAAAATCCCTGAAACTCTAGGACTTGATAATGCTTCTGTTACTGATTGTGAGTCCATTCCCCAGTTCCCTCCAGTGGGGTTTCTAGACTGACTTCTACAGAGAAGAATCATAGTTTAGGGAGAAAATGAATATTTATTGGAAGAAAGTAAGGACAGAAAAGGAGAAGAAAGTATAAGTCATGTAGGCATGTAGTCCCCCCTAAAAGAGAAAGACTGGAGTTCCTAGTCTTTCTAGCTTTCTGGTCTCTTCTAGCAGGATTCTCAGGGAATCAACCTTTATGTCCAGGATCTGCATCTGCCACAATCTGCATGTTGTCACCTTTACATTCAGGAAGAGAGAGAGCTGGGACAAGATATGCAGACACACTGGGCTTCTGGGCTTGCCTCTGGGCTTTTTACTGGCTTCCTGCAGTGTGCTGAGGGAGGGGTGCTGCTTTCAGGATGGGGCACCTTAACAAGTTCTTCTCACAAAATCAGAATGTTTCTTCTAGATGCCACATGTAAAGAATGACTATATTTTTTAAAAAAGTAAAATATAGAGACAATGTATCAGCTCTCCTATAGTAAGGAACAACAGTCTATGTGTTTTATTCAAAATAAAAGGGCCTTGCTGTTGCACATAAAGGATTCATCTGTGGGCAGCTGAGAGCAGATTTAAACAAAGCTTTATTAGGCAGTACAATATTGCTGGATATATTTAGGTATGGCAAAATAAGCAATTGTAGGCAGGGATAAAGAAGCTACTCTTACAAGTCCATGAATTAGTTAGCAAAGTCCTGCAAGATAAGGTGGCACAGCGGATAAAGCCTTGGACTCTCAAGCATGAGGTCTTGAGTTCAACCCCTGGCAGCACACACATGTACCAGAGTGATGTCTGGTTCTTGCTCTCTTTCTTCCCATATTTCTCGTTAGTAAATAAAATCTAAAGAAAAAAATCATTGGCAGAGAGGCAGAGATATAAATTACTTATGGCTGTAGAGTAGAGTCTTAAGAGTCTACAGGCTGAGTCATGTGTGTTCAGTTTCCAGGAGAGGCAGCCATGGCAGGCACCTTGAGCACCCTCCGCAGGGATCCCTCTGTGCAGGAAAAGAAGCAGGGGCCAAAATAAAGCCAGGATTTCCAGCTGGCTGTGCTTAAATTCTTTCAGTCCACCCACAATCCCTACGCATTTGAGCAGATTGTTTGATGTGGCCACGATGACATCAGCCGCACACTGTGTCCAACTTCCTATCATTGGCCAATGTACTGTGTCACAACACCTATGTGTGTGCCAAGTGGATATATTTATTTTTCCTATTGCCATCAGGGAATGTTGTCACTGGGACTTGCTGCTGGTATTATGAATCCACCTGCTCCTGGCAGCCATTTTTTCCCTTTCTTTCCTTTCTTCTCTCTATTTTTTATTTAATGGGATAAAGAGAAATTGAGAAGGGAAGGGGAGATAGGGAGAGAGGAGAAGAGAGACACCTGTATACCTGCTTCATTGAAGTTTTCCCCTTGAAGGTAGGGAGGAGGGGGTACATAGTGACCTGTGAGCTCAAATAGCTGTGCCACTGTCACAGTTTATCTATATCTTGCAACATATATGATAACAGCAACATGGCAAAAAGGCAGTTCTAGTTTATAAACATCCAAGCCCTGCCTTCACCTTTCTCTCTCTCTCTCTCTTCTCTCTCTTGCCTCCAGGGTTATTGCTGGGGCTAGGTGATGGCACTTTGAATCCACTTCCCTTAGAGGCTATTTTTCCCATTTTGTTGCCCTTGTTGTTAACCCATGGTATTGTCATTATTATTGTTATCATTGCTGTTATTGTTGTTGGATAGGACAGAAAGAAATGGGGAGGGAAGGGGGAAGAGAAAGAAAGACACCTGTAGACCTGTTTCACTGTCTTTGAAGTGACCCCCCTGCAGGACAGGGGCTGGGGGCTCAAACCAGCATCCTTATGCTGGTCCTTGAGCTTCATTCATGTATGCTTAACTTGCTGCACAATAGCTTGACCCCCACTTCACCTTCTTTCTAAGACACACCCACATGTGTTACCATTGGCATTTCCTGGCCAGCAATTCCCTTCCCCAAGAAAAAAGTGAGTCTGAGGAACATGTTCTGCCTTGGTGAAGCAATGTCTGTGTTCCTTATGTTAAGTATTTTGCTTCTGACATTACAAACTGAGGCCAACACAAGAATTAGAGGAAGTTGAAGTATTTATTCACAGACACATAGAATAGCCATTATTACAAACACGCATGTACAGGCACAGAACAGACACAGAACAGAGATAGAACACTGGGACCTCAGGAAACCTAAGGGGTCCCCCCTAGCCAGAGTGCCAATCAGTGGCCCTGTTTTTGGGAGAGAGACCCAGATGCTGGGAGCTAGTCTCCTTTTAAAGGGAAGAGTAATGGGGGGCTTCATGGGAGTCACATGAATACATTCCTAGAATAAACATTCTGAAGCTAGCATGCAGCAGAGTCAGGAAGCAAGTGGGCAGATTAGTGATAACCATCATGGTACAAAGGTTACAAGACAGACGGGTTTCTGTAACATTCTTAGTTAATCAGAAATTCTCTGTTGTCCTTGGGTAGGGAAAGGGGGAAATGCCTTCATTATATAGTCCTCTAAAGGTTTGCTCTTACTTGCTAAAATCACCTAGCTTTCTATATGGGAGGTTTCTAATTGAATCAACTTGGGGGACCTATTCCTTCACACCTTCAGGTCCTTCCTGTCATCTCAATTGGCCTCAATTGTAGTAAGACTTCTTTGAGACTGTATTTTAGAAGGTGGTACTGAAGAAAGATTTAGGGAGGCCCTTGAGACTATCCTCAGCTTCCTGTCCTCTTTTGTCGTTCACCGATTTTAGTGTGAAATATCATCATTTCCCTGATCTTATGTCAAAGCCCAAGAACACACATACAGACACACACACACACACACACACACAAAAATCAGATGAATATGGTGTCTTGCTGTCTTCATGTGCATTGCCATTTGGGGCTTATATTTTCTTCCTGGAATTGTTCTGGGTGCTGTCTGCCACTCTGAGCCACCACTGCACATGACCCCAAATTCTGGATCATAATGTCAGCCAGGACACCACTCAGAACACCTTGTGGAACTTCATAATATCCTAGGACTTCATGAAGCAATGGCTCAAAAATTCTGAATCCTGTTTCAATCATCACTACCTTTGCTGTTGAAACAATGAAACTCTCTTTTGTAATGCAGAATGGAAACACATTGTTCAAGAAGAAATATTCATTCTTTTAAGTGTTGACTGGTCTTACAAAATCTATGAGTGACATATTTACATGAATTTTGTATGTGTATAAAGTGGCAATTTTGTTAGGAGAAAACATGAATAACTTGACATTTTTACACAAATAGTGATGTTTACAATAGAATACTAGACCCTCACTAATATATAAACATATAACATACTTGAGGAACATAGCCTAATATATGCATAAAATTCTGACAGTGGGGGCCAGGTTGTGGTGCACCCTGTTAAGCACACAAGTCACTATGCACAAGGACCCAGGTTTGAGTCTCCATTCCCCACCTGTATCCCCACCTGTAGGGGGGATACTTCATGATAGAGCATACATTCACATGTATCAATAAATTAGGGCAAAATATATACCTGAAAGCAAAAATACACAATAGTCTGTAGTAAGTCAATATCAAATTCATAATGAAATAGTGTCCACTTAGACTTAGATACCCTCCTCACCTACTTCCTATTACAGTTTTCTCACTCACTCCAAAGCTAACCTTAGCAAAGCAAGGACTGCAAAAGTTGAATAAGGGCAAGAGACTGGCATACTTTAACAACTCTTTAGTCATTATCAGTCCATTCCACCAGCTGGTGGAATGATAATTGGGGGGTCCTGAGTCTCCCAAACAGACTTGATGGGCCTAGACCTCAAATAAATCCCTCTCTCCATTGTTTCCAGTCATCTCTATCAGGAACAACAAAATAGACCTCTTTGTGGGCTCCCATAGGACCTTGCCCTCAACCTAGATCAACAATGGTAGAGAATATTCCATCCACCGAAGGGAGGATGGGCAACATACTCTATGATACACCTGAGGAAGATGGGTTGATACTGGGGCAGCATGGGAAATGTTTCAAACAACACTCATTTTTACATGCATCCTGCTGTACCTGCCTATCAACCGATTCCATTTTAGCATCCCCTTCTCAGTGATGTTAATGATTATACTAAGATTCTCTTTCCAAAAGTGAGTAAAACACAACTTGAGAAATGATGAGCCAAAGCTTTCAAAGTACAGAGCACCATGGTGAGGCCACATCCTGGGATGCTGTCATTATTTCTATTGTTGATCTGAACTAATGAGAGAACAGTAGTTGTATAGGCATTATTCTTTACACTTCAACAACATCTTCTGTCTTCAACACTGCCTGATAAGCTGCCAAAGGAATCAAAATGTCATGTTCTTTTAGAGAAAAAAAACGAGCATTTATTTCACACTTTCATTTAGTTCTCTGCACTTAACTGTGGCAACTTTCTATAGAGTAAATTTAAATTCTGTGAATTCATCTGTTTCCTAGTGCTGTTTTCAGAAATTACCACTACCAAGGTGGCTTTGTTACAACCCATTCTTTCACACAAGTCTGGGGTCTACCTGTGTTCAGGGCTCTGCCTTTTTGAATGCCCTGGAGAAGAATGTTTTTCCTGTCTTTACAGTTTTTAGAACTTTCAAGATCTCCTCTGAGTCTACATCCTTCAAAATTGTCTCCAGATATCATTGTCCCCTTCTTCCTCCCAGTGTCCTCATTCCTAGGTCTAATTGTCCTCTGGAGTTGGAATGCTTATCCATTTAGGATAACATCTTTCTCTCATTGTCCTCTACCACATAGGGTAACTCCTTTCTGCAAAGGTCACAGTTCCAGAGTTAAGACTATAGACATCTTTGGAGACTTTCTGTCTAACCTATGTCAACCTGCATTCTGTCACCCAAAATTCAAGTCTGTACTGGCAAAAAGATTGTTTACCTGGCTTCAGTCTCTCCCAAAATGTTTAACCTTTGTATTTTTGTACAGATTCATTCATTCATTCAGATAAAGACAAAAAAGAATGAGAGAGAAAGACACACACACACACACACACACACACACACACACACACACACACACACACACACACAGAGAGAGTTAAAGAAATCACAACACAAAAACTTCCTTCAGTGCAGTGGGGGCTGGGTTCAAACCTGAGTCTTCCTCATGGTAAAGCAGCACATGATTCCCAGAATGCTTCAATATGCCTCACCCCCTACCCTGAACAGGTACAGCATATATCAAGAGCTAGTCCCACTTTTTCTTTAATCTTTTTTTCAGAAATGAAAAAATTCATTTCTTCCTCCTATGAATCCCAAGTCCCCCAAACTAATAGAGATGGTGCTTTGTCTTTCTGTATCTTAGATATAGACAGACACAGGAGCACTGCTTAACATAATTAGGGGTCAATAAAAACATGATAATGATTATTAAGGGTCTTTATTGCTGACAATCAGGGGTAATTCACACACAAACACACAGCTCAGGGCACAATTATCTCCCCCCACTCACTCATGTAGTTATTAGCATTTGTTGGAGTTTCCATTGATTTATTTCTGTATTTTTACAGAGAGAAAGAGAGAGGAAAATTGGAGATACAAAAAAGGGGGGGCGATGAGACACCTACAGCCCTGTTTCACAACTTACGAATCTTCCCCCCTGCAGGTTGGGACCAGGAAGCTTGAACCTGGGTCATTGATCATGGTAATATGTAATAAGGGAACTATATTGGGTGCCCTTTTTCTGCCTCCCTCCCCAATTTTAAATCATGGCCTTTCTGATAGATTTGAAAGCATTAAGTTAAATATATCTATGAGAAATGAGGTGGTTATGTGAACTTTAGTGATAAACAGAAGCCATTGACATCTTTTCTGAGGTGTTAGAAGCCTGAAGATTAAAATGTAAAAAAGTCAACAAGTAAAAGCAGAGAGTATAGTAAATGTCTGGTGGTAGCATACTTTGTTGAAGGAGTGGAGTTTGAGCCCCCTTGTCTCCACAGGCAGGGGGGAAAGATTTGTGAGTGGTGAAGCAATGCTGTCTCTATCCAGTAAATAAATAAACATTATAAAAAATTAAAATTAAAATGTAGAGAGGGGGAGCTGGGAGGTAGCATAGAGGGTTAAGCCCACGTGGTGCAAAGCACAAGGACTGGTGTCAGGATCCCGGTCCCAGCCCCTGGCTGCAGGGGAGTCATTTCACAAGTGGTGTCTTTCTCTCCCCCTGTCTGTCTTCCCCTCCTCTCTCCATTTCTCTCTGTCCTATCTAACAACAAAGACATCAACAACAACAATAATAATAACTACAACAATAAAAAACAAGGGCAACCAAAAGGGTAAACATATATTTAAAAAAATTTAAAAAAAGAGTATTCTTTAGGAATAGAGAAAAAAATTCAATAGTACTTAAAGTATCAAAATGCATCCTCTTCAGAACAATCAAGAGCAGTTTAGACTTCTAAATAATCTACATAGCCTGGAGATTTCATGCCCAAGTACAGAGGTAGTGTCTAAATTGTCCAATAATCTTTCTAATAGGGGAGGTTTTGCCTTTCCACTTTGTTTGATGATATTTCTTAGAGGAGGGATCTAGAGATAGGAAGTGTAATTTTCCTTTTCATAGCAGTGATTTATCAATTTTGCATTCTTATACCTGAGAATGCTTTTCAATTTTACAGGCTGCTGAATAAAGTAAGAGTATAGTGACCTCTAACAAAGCCAACTGACTCTCTGCTTCTTTCACAGTCGTTGTGTGCCTTAAGGTTAACTCTGATTGAGACTACCAGAGATCAGAAGAAGACCACTGTGAAAATACTCTTGCCTTTAGGTTCATGATTAGTCAACAATTTGTTCTTCATTACATCTTTTTTTTTTACTTTTAAAAAATGTTTTTAAATATTTATTTATTTATTCCCTTTTCTTGCCCTTGTTTTTTATTGTTGTAGTTATAATTGATGTCATTGGTGTTGGATAGGACAGAGAGAAATAGAGAGAGGAGGGAAAGACAGAGAGGAGAAGATAAAGATAGACACCTGTAGACCTGCTTCACCACTTGTGAAGTGATTCTCCTACAGGTGGGGAGCCAGGGGCTCGAACCGGGATCCTTATGCCAGTCCCTGTGCTTTGTGCCACATGTGCTTAACCTGCTGCATTACTGCCCAACTCCCTCTTCATTATATCTTAACTCTTTTTCAACCACCAGGTTCCAGATGCTACCATAATGCCAATCTGAATGATCTGGGCAGAGAACCCCACCAATGTATCCTAGAGCCCTGCTTCTCCAGATCCCTGCCCCACTAGGGAAAGAGAGAGACAGGCTGGGAGTATAGACGGAACTGCTGTAGGGAAACTGTGAGGATATGGCTGAGTGTGGTGGAACCCTCACCAATGTGTCCTGGAGCCCTGCCTCTCTAGATCCCTGCCCCACTAGGGAAAGAGAGAGACAGGCTGGGAGTATAGACAGAACTGCTGTAGGGAAACTGTGAGGATATGGCTGAGCGTGGTGGAACCTCCCATTGAAAGACCGTGGGGAACACGGTCTTCCTATCAGCCTCTGTATACCAGAGACTGAGCATGGGAGAGAACAGCCTTCAGGTTCAGCTTCACCTGTTAGATCCTCTGCCTCACAGGGACTTTATATTCCCAATACAAAAGCTGACTTCCTTGTCTTTAAACCAAATGGTGTGCTTATTTAAAAGCTACCAAAAGTTATCATACCTGACCCATCTTCTCTCCGCCCTCAGGACACCTGTTGTCTACTAGCCACTGATAACCATACTTCCTCATTTCCAAAACAGCTCTCTTGCTTACAAAGATGCTAACAGAGGCCCCTTTTCTCACTTCTTTGTTCTTTCCCTTCTAAATACGACTATAACCAAACCACTCCCTCCTGACACACAAGGACCCCTACACCCATCCACATCAATGCTTAGCTTCCTAATTCCTTAGATCACTCACCTGACAGTTTTCCCAACACCTTACCTCTCTCTGCCCCTTTTCTGCTATAACCATATGTGGTATAAACAAACTACCTCCTGCTGCAACCTCTTAAAAACCTTGCCTCTCTAACCAATAAATGGATCATTGCTATCAGCTTGGTCTCCGGGTCATCTCTTATTGTGGACACAGAGTGACTCCCATAAGACTCAGCCCCTGCTGCTTCAGGTGATATTTTCCTAGACCCCCACATCTGGCTCACAACAGGGTGGGCATGCCAGGAGTCTGCGCTCAAGAAGAGGCCTCCCCACAACAAGAACAACAACCTGCCAGTGCCCATGTTCAATGGAGAAGCAATTAAAGAAGCCAGAACTTCTACCTTCTGCACTCCACAATGACCCTGGGTCCATACTCCCAGAGGGATAAAGAATAGGAGAGCTATCAAAGGAAGGAATTGAATATGAAATTCTGATGTTGAGCATTGTATGGAAATGTGCCTCTTTATCCTATAGCCTTGTCAATATTTCCATTTTATAAATAAATCAAATATATAAAATAAAATAAAGAGGGAGGGATCAACTTTTCAATTCTGCTCTCATTTTAGATGTCAATCAAGCTCTCAGATCACCTACACCTCTGACCAACTTCCCTGCCCAGCTAAAATTTCTGCAGCCTGTGACCGACAGCCTCAAGTTGAATAACTTGTTAGGACTTACGGGACTCAAGAAAATGCTCATTTTATTATTACAGCACAATGAAGGATACAAATGAATGACCAGAGGAAGAGAGATTCAGGACTGTGCTCCCAAACTCAGGTGCATGAGTTTCTAGTTTCTGCCCCTGTGGAGTCCAGATGCATGGTCATATTGGCACTTGGACAGAGATGCTAAATTGGAAGAACATCTGAATTCCATCTCTTAAGGTTGTTGAAATTTTATTTTAAAGTTTTATTGCATAGACATGATTGGGCCACTTGTAATTAATGACTTATTAACTTATTAACCTCTGTTCCCTGTTGGGGCTAGGGATGAGGCTAAATTTCAAGATTCTAATGCAAACTCTTTTTTTTTTTTCTTTGTACAGAGAGCCTTGACCCTGAAATTGGAGAGGTATTAAGAATTATCTTATTGGGACAAAGGAAGGTCTTGTCACTGTAATAATCTAAACAAAATATAAGATTCTTAGAAGTTCTTTGTTAACAAAGAACAAAGATCAAATCTCATTCTTAAACAGCACTCTTTCCTCATTTGTTCCCTTCCTCTTGCATTTTATTGTAAATAGTCATTCTTTTTCTGTAACTAGGTCAGTCATTAAACTCACTGCTTGGGAATATCTTCAGCTAAATAACCTCATTTCATTTTTATAAGCTCTATTTTCTTTATAACTCTAGATGTAGTCAATTTTTTCTGCACTGTCAAATACAAGTACTACATTCTGATTTAATAACATACCTTTCTTTTTTATTTTTTGATCTTTGTAATGTCCAGATTTCCTTTTTGTCAAATAATCTTATTTTATTCCACTTTTGAGTATTTGACAGGACAGAGTTAAATTGAGGGGGAGATAAAGAGAGACATTTGCAATATTGTTTCACCACTCAGGGAGCTTCCTCTCTGCAGATGGGTACCAGGGGCTTGAACTCCAGACTTTGCTCATGGCACTCTACTAGGTGTCCCACTACCCAGTCCTCAAGTACCACATTACTTTTTAAAATTAATGAGTTGGGAAAAGGAGGTAGAACCATTGATAGTATGAAACACTGCAGGTCCCAAATTCAATTCAAAACCACTAAATACAGAGCTGAGCAGCGCTTTCATAAAAATAAACAAACAATGAAATAAAATTAATCAATGAATTATTCTTTGTGAGAGAGGAGAGGACATAAAATAACACCAGGGACTGAACTTGCAAGCCTTAGACAGGCACATTGATGCAAGTTGGTGTTGAGCTGTGTCCCTGACTCCACATACAATAATAACATGTGCCCAGAGGTTATGATACTTGTCTTCTCATAGAAAGTTCCAGTGGGCAGGACTGTTTTACATATACTAAGGAAGAGTGTTTTCTTTTTTCAAGCAAGGTTCAGCTCACTAGATTTGATATATATTGACTCTGCTACTATGGTAACTGAGAGGCTATTCTTGAAATTCTCCTTAGACACTCTATTAAATATTTCTGAAGAATAGAAGTATATAAATAATACTCCAATTATGTGTTTATTTAGAAGGCCTCTCACACATATAGTGCATTCATAGCTTTGTGCTTAAAGGTTATTAAGATAAGATTTGTACTTTACCTAGGACTGTCTCAAAAGGGCTTTGGTTTTTAGAGAGATAATTTTAAACTAATTCTAACTCTCTGGCTTTTTATCTTTCCTCTTCTATTCTCAGTAGTGTTGTAATCAATACAAACATGCCTAACTTACTTGAACTTCCCAGACTTCTTTTCATTCTGCACTCTGATAATGAACTTTGCTTCTTAGTGCTCAAGTCACTGGAGATGCAAGGGCAAATCAAGTATTCTTAGTGTTAAAAATAGCATTTACTTTGATGGAAAGAATCCAAATCCTATGACTGAAATACATTACCCTTATAAGTGTATGGAGGGCATTTTGCAAAGAGGATCCCCTTGTCTAGAGGCGTGATCTAGTTAAAACATTCACAGAATTCTAAGAAGTACCTTATGCTTCACCAGAAGCACATTTAGTATCCATGGATGACTAACACAGAATTGCAATGGCACCTTGGCCCATTGTTTACAAAGCTAGAATTCAGACCCCTAAAATCTGAAGCATTTTGGTAAAACTGTGACAAATTCATTTGGTGCCAAAACATAAACTGAATGGACAGAAAAAAACTACTTTTTTCTCTCATATCAACCTTATACAGTCTACTTATTCATACATCTTGCTAAGTAAATGCAAATGTGTTTGAATAAGAGATACTACTTCAGGTCCTTCTAAGAGTATTTATTTGCCAACTTTGTAATGGAATATTCCTCACGTGAGTAGCAAATAAAGCCTTTTTTTTTTTTTTGCAAAGATAAATAAATTTTTCTGGATAGGTTTCTGTGTTTTTGTTGATAAAAAATTTTATTACAAAAGATTGTAAGTGTAAGAACAGGTTTATGAAAGTTATCAAATTCAGTTTAATTTTGAGTCTCATACTGATTTTATTGCCAAAAAAGATTTTATAAGCCTAGACTCCTCAGAAAATCTGATGCTATGGCTTTATTTTTAATTTTTAATGATCTCAATGAACAATGTCATCTTAAGTCAAATATGTACCATTACTGTTAAAGGCAGCATCTGTTAAACATTTCATAGTTTGAGATGTTATCAATATTATGTAAGACATGATTAGAAGAATAAAAAAGCCTCAAACTTGACTTTAATGCTTATGTTTTGTTTATTCTCAATGGAAAGAAACATGATTTTAGCATTCCAGTACCATGATCCCCACCCTGGAAGCACCTGAACTCTGTGCCGCAAGGGTCTCTCTGTCTCTCTCCTTCTAGATTACCCTCTTCCCTCTTGATTTCTGGCTGTCTCTATCCAATAAATGCGTAAAGATTAAAAATATAATAAAAATAAATTCTTAAAATATAAATTATGCATTTGAAAAATTAGATAAAAATGGGGGGGGGGGGGGCAGAGCCAAGATGACGACTTGGAGGCAGCTGCAGGCATGAGCTCCAACAATCAGTGGCTTGTGACCTAGGATTCACTGGATAGGGCAGGATACTGAGCCGTCAGCAGGAGGGTGAATAAGGAAGGGTTCCTAAGTTTGACACTAAGGAGGGGTCCTATAGCTTACTCTTGGGTTAGAAAATGGAGGAAAGTCACTTCACAAGTGGTGAAGCAGGACTTCTGGTATCTGTCTTTTTCTCCTCCTCTCTGTCTTCCCCTCCTCTCTCTATTTCTCTCTGTCCTATCCAACAATAATGACATCAATAACCACAATAATGTTAAACAACAAGGGCAACAAAAGGGAAAATAAATATTAAAAAAAAGAAAAGAAAATGGAGGAAAAAGAAAGGAAACCTTTTGATTATTTCTGAATCGCACCTACCCCCCCCCCCCAACCCCAGAATCATACCCTAAGCACTGGGCAGTCTAGCAGGGTTCCTGCTGAGCTATTTTTCTTTACCAAGATTATTGGCTCATCAGGGGTGTCATTCCAATCCTTTTCCTTTTTGATTTCCTTTACTCTTGTTGTTTTCTAAGTTGTTGGAGCTTTATTTGAGTGACAAAATATCTGACGAATTAGAGCCTCATCCCTGACTGGGAAAAACTTACCTATATTGTAAGAAATATATATATTTTTTACAATTGGCTGTCTTTTCTCAGGCTAACTGAGCCAATTTGGAGGCGTCCAAGTTGCAGACTGGCTGTTAGGGTTTTTCCTCTATTCAGTTTTATTATTAATATTATATATACGCAAGTCCCTTCCCACCCTTCCTTCTTATGGTTGACTAAAATTAACCGTTGTTTTTTCCATTGCTACGTCACTGGTTGTCCTATCCATTGTCAGAGGAACATTTGTTTCAGTCTACCTGTTGTCTCCACTCTCCTCTTTTTCCCTCCTAGCTAATTAAAAAAACTCCTTTCACTTTTTCTTTCTTTCTCTTGTCTTCTTTTCTTCCTTCCTCCTTCATCAGCTTTCTGAATTCACTGATAGACATTTGAAAATTATTTTGGGGAAGAAATATGACTCAGAGGGGACTCTGTGTGTGTGTGTCTCTTCTTTACTTCCCTTTCTTCTCTTGCTATCCCTAGAATTTATAGTGGACAGTCGATTTGCATAATTGTCTATTCTTGCTTTCCCTCTTTTCCTTTCTCTTTCTTTTTCTTTTGGATTTGGTTGATATTTTTTCTTGGGCTGGAGGTGTTGTTTGGCTAACTGGTTGGCATTGGTTATACTGCATCAATCCTTTCTTCAGTTACTATTGTTGTAATTTCTGAGGTTGGTGACTGCATTTGTCATAAAGGTCTTTAGTATAGCATGGCTTGTACTCAAAACACAACAGCTGAAGAACAACAGAACAGAAAAATAAAAACACATCAATAAAATAAAATGGTTAAATCAAGAACAAACAAAACTGCTACCACAATGAATCAGGACAGGAGACCATAAGAAACTCCAAATCACTCAGAAGTAACCATAGATAAGAAAAGTATGCAAGCAATAGTAAACCTAATAATCACAGAAATGAAGAAAACTATGGAGGAAAGGGCTATTAGAATTAGGGAAACAACAGATGAGACCCTCAAGAAAAATACTAGCTACCTTGAGGTAATTAGAGAACTGAAAGCTGAAATACCTGAGCTAAAAGGACAACTAGCAAACAAGCTAAACTATAATTTTACTGAAGAAAGAAGCTGAGGGAAGGGAAAACAGATTAACAGAAGCAGAAAACAAATTAGACAGAGCTAGATAAAATAAAGAAAGAGGTAAAAGAGCTCAAAAAGATATTGAAAGACACTGAAAATAACAACAGAGACATATGGGATGATCTCAAAAGAAGTAACATTTGTAGAACTGGCCTACCAGAGGAAGAAAGAGAGGAAGAGAAGTACACATTCTAGGGGAAATAATGAAAGAAAACTTCCCAAACCTAAACAACAGAAAGGACATTAAGATACAAGAGGCCCAGAGAGTCCCAAAGAGAATCAATCCAGACCTGAAGACACCAAGCCATATCATAGTTACAATGAAAAGAAGTAAGGATAAATAAAGGATCCTAAAGGCTGCAAGAGAAAAAAAAAGTCACATACAGGGGAAAACCCATAAGCCTATCAGCAGACTTATTCACTCAGACTCGAAAAGCCAGAAGAGAATGGCAAGATATCTCTTGAGCCCTGAATATAAAAAGGGTTTCAACCAAGGATAATGTATCCTGCTAGACTTTCATTCAGACTAGATGGAGGGATGAAAATCTTCTCAGAAAGGAGGCAACCATCTCCAGGCCTGCCCTGAAAGAGCTTCTAAAAGACCTCTTGTAAACAATAACATCAACATAACACTTGCCTTATATCAGAACAAATAAGAAAAAATGTTGAATAATGGCACTATAATTAATTAAATCCATAAAAATCAATGAATGTCAAAGCTTAAACTCACCCATTAAAAGGCACAGAGTGGAGTGATGGATCATAAAATACAACCCAACCATATGCTTCTTGCAAGAATCCCACCTGACCCAAGAAGACAAACACAGACTTGAAGTGAAAGGAATGAAAACTACCATACAGGCTACTGGACCACAAAAAAGGCAGGAACAGCCATCCTCATCTCTGACACAATAGATTTTAAATTAAATAAAGTAATAAAGATAAGCAAGGGCATTATATAATGACTAGAGGATTAATCAACCAAGAAGATTAAACAATTATTAACATCTATGCACCCAATGAGGGACCATCTAAATACATCAAACACCTAGTGAAAGAACTTCAAAAATACATCAATAGTAATACAATAATAGTGGGAGACTTTAACACCCCACTCTCACACTTAAACAGATCAATTAAACAGAGAATCAACAAATAAACAAGGTAATTAAATGAAGAGATAGACAGACTAGACCTCCTGGACATTTTCAGAGTTCTTCACCCCAAAAAACTGGAATACATATTCTTTTCAAATCCACAGAGCATATCTTCAAGGACTAAGCACATGTTAGGCCACAAAGACAGCATCAAAAAATTCATGAGCATTGAAATCATCCCAAGTATCTTCTCAGACCACAGTGGAGTAAAGCTAACATTTAACAACAAACAGAAAATTACTGAAAGTCACAGAACTTGGAAACTAAACAACATACTGCTTAAGAACCAATGGGTCAGAGAGACACTCAAGCAAGAAATTCAAATGTTCCTGGGAACAAATGAAAATGAAGACACAAGCTACCAAAATATCTGGGACACAGTTAAAGCAGTACTGAGAGGGAAACTCATGGCCTTACAATCACATATTAAAGAACAAGAACAAGCTCAAATAAATGACCTTACTGAACACCATAAGGTCTTAGAGGAAGAGGAACAAAGGAACCATAAAGCAACCAGAAGGACAAAAATAACTTAGAGCAGAAATAAAACTTAGAAAATAAACAGACCCATACAAAAGATCAATGAAGCCAAATGTTGGTTCTTTGAAAAATTAAATAAGATTGACAAACCCCTAGCCAGACTCACTAAAAAAACATGGCGAAGATACAAATAAATAGAATTGTAAATGATAGAGGAGATACCACAAGTGACATCACAGAAATCCAGAAAATCATGGGAAACTTTTATGATGGAGCTGGGAAAAATTATGTTAAGTGAGATCAGCCAAGAAAGAGAAGGATGAATATGGAAGATTCTCACTCATGGATAGAAGTTGAGACACAAGAAGAGAAATTGGAAAAACAAAGTAATGTTTGGATTGGTTGTGGGTTGCACCAAAGCAAGAGCTCTGAGAAAGGGAGACAAAAAGGTGGCTGGGCAAATATTGGATTTCAGATCTTAGTACTAATGATGGAAGTAATTGTGTGTGTGTGTGTGTGTGTGTGTGTGTGTGTGTGTGTGTGTGTGTGTGTGTGTGTGTGTAAGGGGTGAGTGTGTTTTACAGACATATATCTTGGTAAGATGAGAAATTCTATGTACTGTAAACCATTAATTTTCCAATAAAATATGCTGATGCAAAAATGTATAGGCAGATTAGAATGTAAATATAAGGACAGAACTAACTGCCTAAAATGCTTCTTTTGGGGGAGCAAGAACAATTTCAAGGATCTTATCCAATGTGATACACTTCCTTATCTTCTGCTTCCATTATCTTCTTCTCTATGACCAGACCATACTATACTTTATCTATAAAATTCATATTCTATCTTCTGGAATCACCTCTCTTTTCCTTTCTTATATTTCTTTTCTTTTTTTTTTATCTTTTCAAAAATTTTTTATTAGTGGTTTAATATTGATTTACAAGATTGTATAGGGGTGTGATTTTATACAGTTCTCACCATAGGAGCTCCGTTTACCACCCCCTCCATTGGAAAGTTCCCTATGCTTTATCTCTCTAGGAGTATGGACCAACATTTTATGGGAAGCTAGAGGTGGAAGGTCTGGCTTCTGTAATTGCTTCTCTGCTGGAAATAGGCATTGTAAGATTGATACACACTCCCAGTCTGTTTCTTTATTTCTTTTTTTAAATATACAACACACATTTATTCTTTTATTGCTAAATATCAAATGTCAGCAACTATATTTTCAAGTTAAAGCTTAATAATAAATCATGGAGTTGGGTGGTAGTGCAGTGGGTTAAGTGCAGGTGGTTAAAAGCTCAAGTACTGGCATCCGGCACAAGGTTGCTGGTTCAAGCCCCCAGCTCCCCACCTGCAGGGGAGTCACTTTACAAGTGGTGAAGCAGGTCTGCAGGTGTCTGTCTTTCTCTCCCCACCTCTCTGTCTTCTCCTCCTCTCTCCATTTCTCTCTGTCCAACAACAAAGACATCATCAACAACAACAATAACTACAACAATAAAATAAGGGCAACAAAAGGGATTAACAAATAAATATAAAAAAATAAAAAGAATCAGTCACTTATTCCTTAAAAAATAATGAATCATAGTACTGTCAAAAGATTTATAGAAAACAATACACATAATCAATAAAAACTATAGGAAAAATTGATGACAGAGAGCCACATATGCATGAAGCAAATGTTTATAATTTATTGTTAGAACAGACCTGTGAGAGATATTATCAAAATGTCAAGTTTAGCTGCATGTTCATTTGCTGGGGAATTATGCAGATGCAGTCACATCTGCCAAGCTGTCCCCTCAGGCTTTGCCACTTCCTGTGATATTCTTGCAGTGCCTTTTTCAACCAATCCTGTCCCGATACGTCACTCCTGGTTGTTGCCCTATAAAGCCCTTCTTCTTTGGCTTCTTCTTCTTCTTGCCCGCTTTTCACATTGGTGATTAGACTTAAGGGAGGAGGTTGCGGAAGGCGGCCATTTTTTGCTACCTTGCTGAACATGGGCATTGACAGGTCGATCCATACTCCCAGCCTGCCTCTCTCTCTCCCTAGTGGGGTAGGGATCTGGGTAAGTGAGGCTCCATGACACATGTTGGGGTAGTCTGCCCTGGGGAGTCTGGTTGTCATCATGGTGGCATCTAGAACCTGGTGACCGAAAAAGAGTTAAGATATAAAGGAGAGCAAACTGTTAAATAATTTAATATGAGAGGGGAAAATTGATCATATGTCTAGAATTTCTTAAAACACAGACTAAGTCTTTTTAATACATAGGCTGTCTTTGATATGTTGACTCTCTCAAAAGCCTAGACCAGGGAGAAAAGAAGCAACCGGTAGCACAGCTATATAGAAGATGCTGGGTATTATACCCCAGACCCTAACAAAGGGACTTTCCAAAGTTAACTCAACCACCAAATAATGTGATGATAACAATAACTATCCAACTTATAACAATAACTATCTAACTTCTTGAACCCTAAGACAGAAGGAACTTCACATTCCACTATAGAGCCTATATGTCCCCCAGTCCTGGAACCTTAGGGTGGGGCCCACTTTCCTGCATGCTTCTCTCAATTCAAATCAAATAATATTGCATCTATGGTTCACAACCTAATCAACACAATGAGTGCCACCCCAACATGCTTCACTTCAGACTGTGACCAGAGACTTCAGGTGTGGAATGACAACCTTTCAGCTCCATTACTCGGGTGAGACCTTTCCTTTCATAGTATTCTCTAACTCCATTCCAGGTGGTCCACTCCTCAATAAAGTCCCCAAACCTAGATATAGTCCAGGTCCCCTGAGATAGAACATAGGTTCACATGTTCCCATAAACTAGGGAAAAATACATACCTGAAAGCAAAAGTACACAAGAGCATGCAGGGAATATCCCCCAACACTTCATCTGCACTATTCCAGTCTTTAGGTCCACGATTGTTCAACAATTTGTTTGGCTTTGCATGTTAACTCTCTTTTCAGCCACCAGGTTCTGGATGCCAACAAGATGTTGACCAGACTTCCCTGGACAGAGGACCCCATCAATGTGTACTGGAGCTCTGCTTCACCAGAGCCGCACTCTACTAGGGAAAGAGAGAGGTAGACTGGGAGTATGGATCGACCAGTCAACGCCCATGTTCAGCCGGGAAGCAATTACAGAAGTCAGACCTTCCACCCTCTGCAACCCACAACGACCCTGGATCCATACTCCCAGAGAGATAGAGAATAGGAAGGCTATGGGGGGGATGGGATATTGAGACTGGGTTATGGGAATTGTGCGGAACTGTACCCCTCTTATTCTATGGTTTTGTTAATGTCTCCTTTCTTAAATTAAAAAAATAAATAAAGCATGTTTCCCAGCCTGTTTAAAAGCATGTTTCCCTAGTGGGGTAGGAATCTGGAGAGTTGAGGTTGTAGGACATATTGGTGAGTTCACCTGCTCAGGTAAGTCAAAATGGAATCATAGTGGCATCTAGCACTTGGTGGCTAAAATGATTTAAGATGGAAAACAGGACAAATGTTTAATAAACAGGAACCATAAAGTAAAAATACAGCAGATGAAAGTAGTGACATTAGAATAGAAAGAAGCTAGAAAGTCTACTTTGGAAAGATTCCTAGGAGTCTGTGGGATTACCTCTCGTTTCTAACCTCCCTCACCTGTGGACTGTCTCTTTCACTTTCGTGGGAACTTCCACAGTAACATTTTCATATTTATGTTCTGTAATCAATGAACTATTTTCCATTCCCCCACAACTAAGCCTACTACACTTACAGTAACATGTTTAATAACATTTACTATATACAGAATGCGATATATACCACATATGATATCAAATGTTGGGGCATAACATAGGAAAGAATCATCTACACAAACCCTATTCAGAATTGCCTGTTTCCCAATATTAACTGTAATTAAAAGCTGTATTTCTATCCTTGAGCTATTATGAGCTCACTATCTGCCTAATGCATTCAAAGCTTTTCATGTAGTTCCTTCTCTAACTCTTTGTGTACATGGTTAAATTACCCAGTGCAGAGCTGGCTCTTGGAAATCAGAGACTGTTATAGTTATACATCTTTGTTTATCATTTATCCCAGTATTTAACATGTAATATTTGCTTTTTAATATGTATTTATTGACTTAGTGGCAGAAATGAGTAAGAGAATAGAGCATACTGCTGGTATATGTGATATGTGGAATGGAACCCTGGATCTCTCTCATGCTCCTAAGTTCTTTGGTTCTACCATTCAATTAGGTCACCACCTGTAACATGAGATGTTTAAATATCACACACACACACACACACACTGAAACATAACCACCTGATTTATCTTTTAATATAAGGTATTTTCAACTGAATAAAATTTTCTTTGAGGGATCTGTGTCTTTGCAACTGAATCTAGCATGTAGACTCTCACTAGCCCTCTGCACTCTTCACATTCATCTGCCCTTCATGTGCATACAGCACAGACTCTGCTAGCACAGTCGCTGTAACTCAGTGGAATGAGACTCCAGTGAGCATTTTATATCCCTTTATGAATTCATAGTCAAATTAATTACAGTCAAATAATTTTTTCAAAAAAAAAACTGACTTTAGTATAAAACCATAAGCATTTAAATTGTAAAACCAGATAGCACAACAATGTTACTCCCAATAATAAGTTAAGTATGTGTGCAAGAGAGTAAGAATTAACAATGCTGGGAATCAAATAAGAAAATTAAGAGTACAGTTTTGAAAAGGGACATTTATATGTCAGTTCTTTAGATTATAACATAAAATTGCTTTTAATAATTCTGCAACACAGTATTTCTATGTTATTCATTTTATGTGTTCCAGTTCAAGTTGGAACTCTTGAACTCTTTCATCAAAGAAAAGTTCAAATCATTTTTATGTTTTGTGCCTCTAGCAAAAATCTTACATTAAAAGAGAAACTATTTCTATGTACCCACTTGTGTGAGTATTTTCTTGCTGGGCATTTATAAATCAGGATACATCTCTCCCAATGACCTTTAGTGACAGCCTTTTAGCCTAACCTGTTATTTTGCCTTATCCTTCTCAGAACTGAAGCGGAGGTAATACCTTGACTCTATGGACAGGGATGCTGTGACCAAGCAAAAGTATCTCCACTACTTGTTCCAAAGAAACTCCCTGTTCCTAGAAGATAAGGCAGTGAATCAACTTACAGCTCATTTATCCTCATTTATCAACACAAGAAGCTTGCTTGTTGAAACTTGCTTGAAGTCTTTACTCACAGCAGTTTCCAATCCAAAATGTCAAGGGGTGCGCTCTGTCAAATTACAAACTGTCTCCTACTCTTATCAATATCCACTATAGAATTTCCCACCCTGAGTGTGAAAGCCTTTCACACAGCTTGCCCTAAGGTGGTACTCTTTAAAAGTGGAGTTCAACCTCACTGACCCCCACAAAAAAAAAGTAACTTTAAACAATAAATTTGATGGTTTTTGGGGAGGTCAAGTTGCAAAATTTATATTATTTCCTTATATTTTTCTTTTTTAACTAATTTACTTTTATTTTCTTTCTTTATTTATTGGATAGAGACAGCCAGAAATAGGTGAGAGGGTGGTAGAGAGGGAGAGAGACAGAGAGACACCTTCAACACTATTTCACCACTAGCAAAACTTTCCCCCTGAAGGTGGGGACCAGGGGTTCAAAAATGGGTTCTTATGCATTGAAACATGTGCACTTAACCAGGTACACCACTACCTGGCCCATTTTTTTTTGTTTTCAATATTTGTTTTTAATATTCTTCCAGTTTCAAAAGCTAGCCATATTTCTTGCTTGTTAACTAAAGAGAGTAAGATAGCTTGACATCTATAAGCCTTGTCTTTAATGGTTTTTAAAGATTATAATGTAGGGACCAAGCCGTAGTGCATCAGGTCAAGTGCACATAGTATGAAGTGCAAGGACCAGCTCAAGGATCCAGGTTGAAGCTCTCAGCTCTCCACTTGCAAGGGGATCTATTTGAAAGTGTTACAGCAGGTCTGCAGGAGTCTATCTTTCTCTCTCCCTCTCTATCTACTCCTCCTCTTTCAATCTATCTCTGTTCTATCCGACAATAACAGCAGCAGTAGCAACAACAACAACAATGGAAACAACAACAATAATGGAAATAAAATGGCCTACAAGAGAAGTGGATTTGTAGTGCAGGCACCAAACCCCAGCAATAACCCTGAAGGCAACATATATATTATCATGGAATAGTTCCATACCACACCAGTACCAGATTCCTGTCCCTCACCCCCCACTTTCAACAATAATCATATAATTACTATATTTTTCAAGAAGTCTATGTGAAAAATGGAAACTTCATAGATTCTTCTGAGATTATATAAGGTTATATTAAAGAACATCAACTAACACAACTCTGTCTTGGCTCTCTTGTTTTATCAGGAACTCCATGATTTAATGTCTACTTTTGAATGATGAATGAACTGAGGCACAGAGTCAAATCTCCTGCAATGAGATCTTGTTTCCAGAAGTGTCAACACCAGTACCATTGGATCATGACTTGATACAATGGCCAGGAATGCTGATTTGCTTATTGGTTTGACTCAGTTTGTCTAGATTAGGGGTAAGGAGTCCTCCATATGCACCAATTTCCATCCAAATTATCTCAGATATGATCACAATCCTTTGTGTCATCCATCAATTTGTGAATAGTGATTTCCAGTGGCCTATGGTCAGTTAAAGTCATAAATTCTCACCCCTTTTAGGAAGACTCCCCCATAGTTTTAGACAAGGGGAAATAACCTACTGGTATGTCTGGGGAAACATTTTATCTTTTCAAGAACATCTGCCTTGAAATAAGTCTATTTCTTCTGCAGAGACAGGGTCTCCAGGGAAGGTAAATGTCTCCTTTCTCTTGCCAGTGCAAAAAAAAAAAAAAAAAAAAAGAAAAAGAAAAAAAGAAAGAAAAGAAAGAAATGTTCTGAGAAACCTTCATTTTCTTGAGATCTGACTTGGGCATGCTGGCACTGGCACTGGCCCCTGGAGCAGCAGGCTGGCAGTGACTGTAGAGTGATAGCTGTATTGCATATGTACTCAATTCTTCAGTTCACAGAGAAAAGGTCCTGGCCACCCTGTCTGCATGTTTCTTGGTCATGGGGCACCAGACCAAGACACCTTCTGGCCATATTGGTGGTACAGGGCACATTTATATTGGGCCTTTTCCCTTTAAACAGCCAAGTCAAATGTCTTTCAACAGCACTGACACAACATTCCAAGAGTCAGTCTGTTGGAGGGCAGCTTAGGGAAAGCAGCAACCCTCCCCATGCACCCTGCAGGAAGCCAAGCAAAGGCCCAGAGGCAGGCTTGAAGCCCAGTGATTCTGCATATCAGGCCCCAGCACTCTCTCTGTATCTGACTGAAAAAGGTTGGTGGCATATGTTACACCTGGAGACAAAAGCTAAAACGCACCCTCTGAGAGTCTCACCCTCATGTACATTGCTGTCGGCAAAGTCCAGTGCAGTCCTCCATTGCTGTATGTCCAGATGAATTGTGTCAGTTTTTAGCCCTACAAGTGGAGCACCTCAAATAGTCTTTCTACTGACTGCTGCTCCCACCCCCCAGCATAGCAGCCTGGCTCAGATTATGTGCCTCTCACCTGCTCTTCTAGGTGTCTGTTGCCTCCACTCAAAACAAAACCTCAAGATCTGGCTCTCTCAGTTTGTATGCACCATATAGAAGCAAAATGTGAACACAATGAAAGAAATACACATTCAGTTAATGAGTGAATACTAGTGACACTGTTTGAGCTAAAAGTAAGACCTGGAAATAAAACTTCCAGATGAGGTGACAGCTCATCTGATAGGATGTGTGCCTTACCATGCAGGTGACCCAAGTTCAAACACTGTCACAAGAGGATAGATAGCTCAACATTAAGGAAGAGTCTTGTGATAAAGCCTCTCTCTCTCTCTGTCTCTCTCTGTATCTCTCTCTCTGAAATGTTTTTAAAAAGTAAAAAATAAAAGATCTGAAGAGCAATGAAATCTGGCATGTTTGAGGCTTTGGGACACCCAGGCTCTCAACAAAATAAACAGGAAAATAATCTTTCCATTGTAATTTCTAGGGTCAGGCACTGGTGCACCTGGTTAAGCACTCACATTACAGTAGGGAAGGATCCAGGTTCAAGTCCCCTAGTCCCCACCTGCAGGGGAAATCTTCATGAATGGTGAAGTAATGCTGTAGATATCTCTCTGTACTTCTCACTTCTGTAAGATTCTGTCTCTATACAATAATAAATCAAGTTACATTAAATTAAATTAAAAATTAAAATATAAAGAAAAGGACATAATATCTTACATTTCAAAATCTGGAACTTTCCGAGTGAAGCCTGTATTCTTGTTTTTTTTTTTTTAATTGTATCTTCTGCAAACATATTTGCATTCACTGAGAATTCCATGTCAATGCATTATGACAAAATATATTGTGTCTTATGGAGAGAAAATTTATGTAAAATGCTAGCATGGGGTCTACAAGATAGCTTACAACCTAGGCTGGGCCCAGTCCCTGAGATTACAAAGAGCTTCTGCTGTTTTCACACTTAGTGCCTCTCTGTATCTTATCTTTAATAAGTTAAAATAAAAAGACTAACATTTTTTATTATTTTAGTGCATAGCTGCATTCAACCATTGCTCATGTGTCATGAGTGTCAGGATCTTATTCATCATTTTTGCATAACTGTATTTTTTAAGTTTAGAAAAATGAAAGAAAAAAAGAAGAAAGGGGGAAAGAGGGGAGTGAGAAAAAAGAGAGGGAGAAAGAAAGAAATTGAGGAATAAAGATATTACAGCACCAAACTGTCCTATAATGAAGAACAACCAAACCTGAACTTGGGCCATGGAGATGGCAGAGAAATTGAGCTATTTTGCTGGTCAGCTTGTCTTCCTCTTAACAAACCTATTTCTTTCCTTTATTAGTGATTTAATAATGATGTACAAGACTGTGAGATAACAGCAGTGCAATTCTATACAGTTCCCACCACCAGAGTGCCATATCCCATCCACTCCATTGAAAGCTTCTCTAGTCTTTATCCCTCTGGGAGGATGGATCAAAATTCTTTACGGGGTACAGAAGGTGTGAGTTCTGGCTTCTGTAATTGTACATCTGCTGGATATGGGCATTGGCAGGTGGATCCATATCCCCACCCTGTTTCTAGCTTTCCCTAGTGGAGAAGGGCTCTGGGGAAGGGTAGATTTTCAGCTCCACTGTAGGGGGATTAAGGTAGGACACAGGCCTTTGGTGGTAGAAATGATTTTAGTATATAGTCTTATTAACTTATAGTCTTATAAATCACTATCTATTCAATATGAGAGAGGAAATAGATGGAATGTCTCAAGTTTAAATGTATATATTTTCAGTTCTGAATATATATTCCTTTAGTCTAAGCAGTTAATGTTTCAAATTTGTAAACCGATTGAATCCTGAAATCTACTTCTGTTTTTTTTTTTTTTTTTTTTTTTTTTATTTAAATTTTTAATTTAAGAAAGGATTAGTGAACAAAAGCATAAGGTAGGAGGGGTACAACTCCACACAATTCCCACCACCCAATCCCCATAACCCACCCTCTCCCATGATAGCCTTCCCATTCTCTAGCCCTCTGGGAGCATGGACCCAGGGTTGTTGAGGGTTGCAGAAGGTAGAGGGTCTGGCTTCTGTAATTGCTTCCCCGCTGAACATGGGCGTTGACTGGTCGGTCCATACTCCCAGTCTGCCTCTCTCTTTCCCTAGTAAGGTGTGTCTCTGGGGAAGCTGAGCTCCAGGACACATTGGTGGGGTCTTCAATCCAGGGAAGCCTAGCCAGCATCCTGGTGGCATCTGGAACCTGGTGATTGAAAAGAGAGTTAACATACAAAGCCAAACAATTTGTTGAGCAAACATGGATCCCAAGATTGGAATAGTGGAGAGGAAGTGTTGGGGAGGTACTCACTGCAAACTCTAGTGTAATCCTGCTTTCAGGTATATATTTTGCAGTAGTTTATGGATACGTGTGCGCATACGCTCTCTCTCACAGAAACTGGTGTATGTCTAGGTTATGGGACTTTGTTAGAAAGTGAACTACCTGAGATGAAATTAGAGTGTACTATAAAAGGAAAGGTCTCACCCGAGTAATGAAGCTGAAGGGTTGTCATTCCACACGTGAAGTCTCTGGATACACTCTGAGGTGAAGCATGTTGAGATGGCAATCGTTGCTTTGGTTAGGTTGTGATCGGCGGATGCAATATTATTTGGTATGGATTGGGAGAAGCATACGGGAAAGTGAGCCCTATCCATGGGTGCCAGGACTGGGGGAAGTAGGGGCTCTATAGTGAAGATGTGAGGTTCCTGCTGTCTTAGGGTTCAAAAAGACAATCAATAGTTAATATTATCATCACATTATTTGTTAATTGGGTTAACTTTGAAAAGTCCCTTTGTTATGGTTTGCTGTACAGTACCCAGTATCTTGTATATAGCTGTGCTATTGGAAGCCTCCAATCTACTTGGTCTAGGCTTTTGAGAGAGTCCGCATATCAAATACGTAGCCTATCTATTAAAAAGATTCAGTTTGTCTCCTGAGAACCTTTGAGACATACAATTGATTTCCCCCTCTCATATTAATTAACTACTGATTTATATGTCTACATTTTGCTAGGAGTGTACATAAACACCATTCCCATCACCAAAGGACCGTGACCCATCCCTCCCGCCCATTCCCACCCCCCACTGGCCCAGAAAGCTACATGTCTACCCCTCACCACTGGGTTTTTTCTTTGGTGCCCTACTTACAATTTGATCAGGTCCTGCTTTTAGTTTCCCTTTCAGATCTTCTAAGTCAGCTTCTGTTGATGAGTGGGATCATCCCATACTCATCTTTAACTTTCTGACTCAGTTCACTTAACGTAATTCCTTCTAGCTCTGTCCAAGATGGGTCAGAGAAGGTGGGTTCATTGTTCTTGATAGCTGCATAGTATTCCATTGTGTATATATACCACAGCTTTCTCAGCCATTCATCTGTTGTTGGGCACATGGGTTGCTTCCAGGTTTTAGCTATTATGAATTGTGCTGCTATGAACATAGGAGTACACACCTCTTTTTGGTTGGGTGTTATGGAGTCCTTGGGGTATAACACCAGGAGAGGAATTATTGGGTCATATGGAAGGTCCATGTCTAGCCTTCTGAGGGTTTTCCAGACTGCTCTCCACAGAGGCTGTACCAATTTACATTCCCACCAGCAATGTAAAAGGGTTCCTCTGTCCCCACATCCTCTCCAGCATTTGTTGCTGCTGTCCTTTTTGATGTATGCCATTCTTACAGGAGTGAGGTGGTATCTTAGTGTTGTCTTAATTTGCATTTCTCTGACAATCAGTGACCTAGAGCAGTTTTTCATATGTTTGTTAGCCTTTTGGATCTCCTCTGTGGTGAGTGTTTTGTTCATTTCCTCTGCCCATTTTTGGGTGGGGTCATTTGCTTTTTTGCGGCTAAGTTTGCTGAGCTCTTTATATATTTTGGTGATTAGTTTCTTGTCTGATGTCTGGCATGTGAAGATCTTCTCCCATTCTGTGAGGGGTCTCTCTGTTTGTTTAATTGTTTCTTTGGATGTGCAGAAGCTTTTCAATTTGATGTAGTCCCATTGGTTTGTTTCTACTTTGGTCTTCCTTGCAATTGGGTTTGATTCATCAAAGATATCCTTGAGGTGTAGATGGGAAAGTGTTTTACCAATGTTTTCCTCTAAGTATTTGATTGTTTCTGGTCTGACATCTAGGTCTTTGATCCATTTGGAGTTGATTTTTGTTTCTGGTGAGATAAAGTGGTTCAATTTCATTCTTCTGCATGTTTCAACCCAGTTTTCCCAGCACCATTTATTGAAGAGAGCCTCCTTCTTCCATTTAATCCTTTGGGCCCCCTTATCAAAGATTAGATGCCCATAGGTGTTGGGATTTACTTCTGGGCTTTCAATTCTGTTCCACTGGTCTGTGTGCCTATTTTTGTTCCAGTACCATGCTGTTTTGATGATGATGGCTTTATAATATAGTTTAAGGTCTGGGAGTGTGATGCCTCCATTTCTGTTTCTTTTCCTCAAGATGGTTTTGGCAATTCTAGGTGTTTTCAGGTTCCAGATAAATGATTGTAGTGTTTGTTCTATTCTCTTAAAGAAGCTTGGTGGAATTTTGATGGGTATTGCATGAAATTTGTATATGGCTCTGGGGAGAATGTTCATTTTGATGATATTTATTCTTCCAATCCATGAGCATGGGATATCTTTCCATTTCTTGGTATCAGTTTCTATCTCCTTGAGTAGCGACTCATAGTTTTCAGCATACAAGTCTTTCACTTCTTTGGTCAACTTTATTCCTAGGTATTTGATTGATTTTGCTGAAACAGTGAATGGGAGTGATTTCTGGATGTCTTCTTCTTCAGATTTAGTGTTTGCATAAAGAAATGCCACTGATTTTTGTACATTGATTTTGTAGCCTGATACCTTGCTATATTGCCTAACAACTTCCAGTAATTTTCTACTGGATTCTTTAGGTCTTTCTATGTATACTATCATATCATCTGCAAATAGTGAGAGCTTGACTTCTTCCCTTCCAATCTGTATCCCTTTGATTTCTTTCTCTTGCCTGATTGCTATGGCAAGAACTTCCAATACTATGTTGAAGAGTAACGGTGACAGTGGGCAGCCCTGTCTAGTCCCTGATCTGAGGGGGAATGCTTTCAGCTTCTCTCCATTGAGTATGATGTTGGCTGTAGGTTTGCTATATATAGACTCCACTATCTTGAGGAATTTCCCATCTATTCCCATTTTTTGTAGAGTTTTGAGCATGAATGGGTGTTGGATTTTGTCAAAGGCTTTCTCTGCATCTATTGAGATAATCATGTGGTTTTTGGCTTTGCTTTTATTGATGTGATGAATGACATTGATTGATTTACGGATGTTGTACCAGCCTTGCATTCCTGGGATGAATCCCACTTGGTCATGATGAACAATCTTTTTGATGTGTTGCTGTATCCGGTTGGCCAAGATCTTGTTTAATATTTTGGCATCTATGTTCATCAGAGATATTGGTCTGTAGTTTTCCTTTTTTGTTCTGTCCCTATCAGCTTTTGGTATCAGGGTGATGTTGGCTTCATAAAAGGTGGAAGGGAGTATTCCTGTTTCTTCAATCTTATGGAATAGCTTAAGAAGTATGGGTATTAACTGTTTCCTGAAAGTTTTGTAGAATTCGTTTGTGAAGCCATCTGGTCCAGGACTTTTGTTGTTGGGGAGATTCTTAATAACGGTTTCAATTTCTTTGTCTGTGATTGGTGCATTTAGATTTTGTAGTTCTTCTTGGTTCAGTTTTGGAAGTGCATAGGTTTCTAGGAATTGTTCCATTTCTTCCAGATTCTCTAGCTTGGTGGCATATAGTTCTTTATAGAAGTTTCGCAGAATTCTCTGGATTTCTGTGGTGTCAGTTGTGATATCTCCTGTATCGTTGACAATTCTATTAATTTGAGTCTTCTCTCTTTTTTGTTTGGTGAGTCTGGCTAGGGGTTTGTCAATTTTGTTTAATCTTTCAAAGAACCAACATTTGGCTTCATTGATCTTTTGTATGGTTCTTTTATTTTCGATGTTGTTTATTTCTGCTCTAACTTTAGTGATTTCTGTCCTTCTGGTTGCTTTAGGGTTCCTTTGTTCCTCTTCCTCTAAGTCCTTGAGGTGTGTAGTAAGTTCGTTCATTTGGGCTTCTTCTTGGTGTTTAATATGTGATTGTATAGCTATAAGTTTCCCTCTCATTACTGCTTTAGCTGTGTCCCAAATATTTTGATAGGTTGTGTCTTCATTTTCATTAGTTTCCAGGAACATTTGAATTTCCTGTTTGAGTGAGTGTCTGACCCAGTGGTTCTTAAGGAGCATGTTGTTTAGTTTCCAAATTCTATGTCTTTTAATAATTTTCTGTTTGTTGTTAAAAGTTAGTTTTACTCCACTGTGGTCTGAGAAGATACTTGGGATGATTTCAATGCTCTTGAATTTATTGATGCTGTCTTTGTGACCTAACATGTGGTCTATCCTTGAGTATGTGTTGTGTGGATTTGAGAAGAAGGTGTATTCCAGTTTTTTGGGGTGGAGGAGTCTGAAAATGTCCAAGAGGTCTAGTCTGTCAATCTCTTCATTCAATTCTCTTATATCTTTATTGGTTCTCTTCTTTGTTGATCTGTCTAAGTGTGAGAGTGGGGTATTGAAGTCTCCCACTATTATTGTATTACTATTGATGTATTTTTGAAATTCTTTCAATAGGTGTTTAATGTATTTAGATGGTCCCTCGTTGGGTGCATAGATGTTAATAATTGTTAAGTCTTCTTGGCTGATTGATCCTCTTATCATTATGTAATGTCCTTGCCTATCTTTTATTACTTTATTTAATTTAAAATCTATCGTGTCTGAGATGAGAATGGCTGTTCCTGCCCTTTTTTGTGGACCGTTAGCCTGTATGATAGTTTTCCATCCTTTCACTTTAAGTCTGTGTTTATCTTGTTGTGACAGATGGGATTCTTGCAAGCAGCATATGGTTGGGTTATGTTTTCTGATCCATCCCCCCACCCTGTGCCTTTTGATGGGTGAGTTTAAGCCATTGACATTTATTGATATTATGGATTTAATGTATTGTAGTGCCATTGTTCTAAAAAACAATTTGTTTGCTCTGATATATTACAAGTATTATAGTGATGTTCTTGTTTATAAGAGGTCTTTTAATACCTCTTTCAGGGCCGGCTTGGTGATAGTTGCCTCCTTTAACTGTTGTTTGTCTAAGAAGGTTTTGATCCCTCCATCTAGCTTGAATGAAAGTCTAGCAGGATATATAATCCTTGGTTGAAACCCTTTTTCATTCAGGGCTCGATAGATATCTTGCCACTCCCTTCTGGCTTTTAGAGTTTGAGTTGAAAAATCTGCAGAAAGTCTTATGGGTTTTCCCCTGTATGTGACTTTTTGTTTCTCTCTTGCAGCCTTTAGGATCCTTTCTTTATCCTTACTTCTTCTCATTGTGACTATGATGTGTCTTGGTGTTTTCAGGTCTGGGTTGATTCTGTTTGGTACTCTCTGGGCCTCTTGCACCTTGATATCCTTTCTGTTATTCAGGTCTGGGAAATTTTCTTGTATTATTTCCTCTAGGATGTTTGCTTCCCCTTCCTCTCTTTCTTCCTCTGGCAGGCCAATTATACGAATGTTACTTCTTTTGAGATCATCCCATATGTCTCTGTTGTTGTTTTCAGTGTCTCTCAATCTCTTTTTAAGCTCTTTCACCTCTTTCTTAGTTTTCTCTAACTCATCCTCTGTCTGACTAATTCTGTTTTCTGCTTCTGTTAGTCTGCTTTCCCTTGCCTCAGCTTCTTTCTTCATTACAGCTATTTCAGCTTTCAGTTCTCTAATTGTCTCAAGATAATCAGTATTTTCCTTGGGGGTCTCAACTGTTGTTTCCCTAATACTGCCATTTCTTTCCTCCAATGTTGTTTTCATTTCTGTGATTAATAAGTTTATTATTGCTTGCATACTTTTCTTATCTATGGTTACTTCTGACTGATTTGTGGTTTCTTCTGGGCTCTTGTCTTCATTCATTGGGGTAGCAGTTTTATTTGTTTTTAATCTACCCATTTTTTTTAAATTTATGTGTTTCTCTCTTTTTTTTTTTTTTAATGTTCTGTTGTTCCTCAGTTGTTGTGTTTTGAGCACAAGTAACACTGTACTAAATACCTTTATGACAATTGCACTCACCAACCTCCGGAATAACCGTAGCAACTGAAGTAAGTATTGAAGGAGTTTAATCGTTACCAGTTAGCCAAACAATTTCTCCAGTCCGTGAAAAAATAGTAACCAAATCCCAGTGAAGAAAGAGAAAAGGAAGAGAGGATAGCAAGAATAGACAGTTATGCAAATTTACTATCCAGTGTATATTCTAAGGGTAACAAGAGTGTAAAGGGAACTAGAGCAGAGATACACACATAGAGAGTCCACTCTGGGTCAGATTTCTTCCCCAAAGTAATTCACAAATTCAGAAAGTCAAAGAAGAAAGAAGTGTATGACAAGATTAAAAAAAAAAAAAAAAAAAAAAGAGAGAGAGATTGAGAGAGATAAGAGAGAGAAAAGGGAGAAGATAGGAAGAAGAGTTGTAATTAAAGAGCAGTGCGAGGAACTTCCCAAATGTGTATCAGTGAATTAACAAAAAAAAAAAAAAAAAAAAAAAACCCTGTTTGGTGTATGGGGTATCCTGCTAGTAGCTGGTCCCAGGCACTGCTTATGGGGGGAGGGGGGGCGGGCGGCGGGAAGGATGTATGCTTGAAAATTAAAAGGAAGAAAAAAGAATTTTTTCCCCCTACTCTAATTCTTAACCCAAATTAAGTTATAGAAACATCCTTGGTATGACCGTTATGGCCCCTTATTGGATGGCCTGCTAAAGGCAGAAAATCCTATTGTTTACACGAGATGTGTCCGGAGCTCAAAGGCTGGCCGCTTCTGCTTCTCCGGGCGCCATTTTCCGGGAAACCCCGCCCTCCAGACTTTTTTAAAGGATTTCTCAAAAATGAAAACTAGCTCCAAGTCCTTTGATCCAATGAGAGCTATACTCAAGAAGTCTTTGGATCCACCCTCAGGGTCGCGGTGGACCCTGGCAACTCCCAAGAGGCAGCCCCCGAGCTAAAGTGCTCTCTCCGGGTCCTATGCCCGGAGGAGCCGCCTTCCCGGGCGGGCGGTGGACAATGCCCGGCGCACTCGCCTTGCCTGGCGCCGCCTGGGAATTCTGGCGCCCCGCTAGTCCGTGTCACCTTTGCTCTAATTGTTAACCCAAATTAAACTGTAATAACTTCTTTGGTGCCCCCCCCCCCTTATTGACTGGCCTGCTAAAGGCAGAAAATCCTACCTTTGCCGACGATGCTATCAGAGCACTCGCTGTTAGCGACTTCTCAGGCCGTCGCCATATTACCTCCCTCCCCTGTTTTTTTTTTTTTAATTTTATTTATTTATAAGTGAGAAAGATAGGAGGAAAGAAAGAACCAACATCACTCTGGTACATGTGCTCCTAGGGATTGAACTTGGGACCTCATGCATGAGGGTATAATACTTTACCCACTGTAACACCTCCTGGACCACAGAAAGCTACTTCTTTTGATTCATATCACGCATTTAGCCCTACCACCACCACCACCAAAACTACTTGAGTAGAAATGGAGTTTAGCCAGTTAGTGCACTATTTCAGAAGTACAATATTTTCAGTCTATATTGAATCTAGATGAACATGTGGACAGAAACCTGCATCCACTATGGGGCATCCGCTGCTTTGAATCATAGATGAAAAATGGTGCATGGTATGTGACTGATCTGAGGAAAATGTAGGTGTGTCGTATTAAATAGGCAGCATGGCTTATAAACTTGTAATTTAACAGTATTTTAAAGAATTATAAGATATAATGAGTGTGGTTTCACATCTATGTCTGGTGCATGTATGGCACACACACCCCTCTACTATCCCCCGCAGGCATTTATTTATAAAGTGTATCTATTCTCTAAAGGACACTGATACAAAGGAAACATTAAGGTTTCCCGTTGAGGAATAACTTAATGAAATCTGATGGAAGGCCTCCAGGGTGACTATATCTCACCCCATTTTCTGTAGGAGGCAGGAGGAATGCTGGGAGGCCAGGATAATCTCACACTAAGGATGATAAGTCTGACCAAACCTATGTTCTTGCTACAATTAAGAGTCTCTGTAGAAAGCCTGAGTAGTTCCATCAGGAACAGAATCCTTGATATATATCTTAATATTCTACCTTACTAAGGGAAAAATAAAATACTTAACTTTTCTGTTTTTTTTTTTAATGTAGATTATAGTCAATACTCATAGAACCAGAGGTGATCATGCTTAATGAATGAAGTGAATATGCTAAGTGTATTAAGGTATCAAACTACTGGATGGATTTGATTGTATGTCAATTATTTTTCAATGTATTTTTTATATTTATTTGTTGATTTTTTTGTTATTATTTGCTGCTTTTTTTATTGTTGTTGTAGTTATTATTGTTGTTGTTATTGATGTTGTCATTGATAAAGTCAGAGATAATGGAGAGAGGAGGGGAAGACAGAGAGGGGGAGAGAAAGATAGACAACTGCAGACATGCTTCACCGCCTGTGAAGTGATTCCCCTACAGGTGGGGAGCCAAGATCCTTAGGCCGGTCCTTATGCTTCATGCCACCTTCGCTTAACTCACTGTGCTACTACCCAACTCCCAACTGTGTGTCAATTATATAGAATTGAGTTACATACATGTACACAAAAGAAGGAAGAGAAAGAGAAAGAAATATGCAGTTCAAAAAATAGTTAAACCATTCTCACTCAAGCTGAATCAATGCTTATCAACGAAAAGAAATCACAGTGATTTACCTGGTCTTTCTTGAGACTGAGTGTCCACACCAGAAGCTATAAACATTCAGGGTTTCTGAAGGCAGTGGTCAGACCCTTGCACATCTACTTCAATGCTGACCAAGAAAAGGGAGCCATCTAGGGCACCTTAGAGTGTGTCTAAATTGGGAATATAGTCACATAGAGTGAATTAGTCCCTGCAATACTTTTAATGCAGCCAATTGAAGGGAAAGACAATGTGTAGACAAGTTCAGAAAAAAATCACAGATCACAGAGATTTGATAATATGACATTATAGCTTTCAAAAATGTCTAGGACAGTACTTTTCTGTCTTGATATGTGTGAATTACTAACATCATTTAGAAGAGTAGAAATACAGCTAGAATATTAAGCATATGCACCTTTTATGTAACATATAGTATTATGACATTTATATTAGTATTATATAGTATACTAAGGTTGCATTATACTTATTATTATTATTACAGTTATTATTTATATAATATTCACAATCATAATAATAATATAATTAACATATAATAATCCATTATTACTACTTTGGTGTATCACTTATCTAGTGTAGTACAGTGAATATAAGTGTGATAGTTTATACCCTTTCCATCTGAAACCTCTTAAGTAAATATTTTCTTGTCCTCTTCCCAGTGTGTTAAATGGGGCATACAGCGTAATTAGGAATCAGCTCTTTTATGTTTAGTGAGAAATAGCAGCTCTGAGATTTTATTATTCAAAAATCACTCTAAAAGCAATACAGGTGCACCTAACAGGCTGATGAATGGGATATTCTGTGACTCACTGAAGAGTATTTAATGTTCTATCCTGAAGTTTAAAAAAATCAGAAGAGGTAGAGCTGTGTTTGACATGTGTTTGTTTATGCGTACCAGACTAGCAAGGGAAACATTAAGTGGAACTGGAAGCTTTTATGAAAATGGTTTTAAGAATATTTGCCTGTGTGGAGCACCTGTTTTAATTTTCAAGTAGAAAAGCCCTGGCTTTTTCATTGTCCTAGAGACTCCTGAAGAAAACATGTCTGTTGAATATTTCAGATATTTCAGAACTTAATAAACTCAATTCATTTTGTTGTGATTAGCAGAAAGATTATGACTTTAGAATTCAAACTTCGATCACCAGATCTGTGTGTGTGTGTGTGTGTGTGTGTGTGTGTGTGTGTGTGTGTGTGTGTGTGATATCAAGGGAAAGTCAGATAATGTTTCTAAACTTTAATTCTTATCTTTTTCAATCTTCACCTTGAGCATGGATTCATCATGCAGGAACAAAGCTACAGCAATGTCCCTGGTTGGCTTCAAAAAGTAAATAAACAAAAATCAGGTAGCAATATGAAGAAAAATGAAATAGGATAGGTGTATTTAACCATGCACAAAGAAGTGTTTCAAATGGACGAAAGACTTGGATGTTAGACCAAAAAACATAAAATACATAGAAGAAAAATGACAAACAAAGCACTCCAAGATGCTGGTTTCAGAAATATCTTAAGACTTATTAGTCAGAATCCATTAGGAAAAGAGAGAGAGAGAGAGAGAGAGAGAGAGAGGAAACCACTACGACCATATCAAGTAGAAAATTTGCTGCAAAGCAAAAGAAACTATCACTGAAAAACAAAAGAACATTTTACTGAATGAAAGATGACAAGTGCCACACATCAGGCTAAAGCATAATAACCAAGAAACAGAGAGATGTTGTAAAACTCAGCATCAATAACAATAAAAACAAAAACACACCATCAAAAAATAAGACTGCCAGAATAAAGAATAGATTAATAGTAATGTTACAGTAAAAAAAAGTTACAGTAATGCTACAGTAAAACAACAAGCATGATTTAATTCTCACACTTCTTATGGCTGTAATATGACATGCATTTATTTTATTTTGCACCAGATTCAGCCATGGGACTCAGTGTCTTTATGAAGAATCCACCACTCTGGGGTCAAGTGGCTGTGCACCAAGAGCACATATCACCATTCTTAAGCAGACCAGTTTGAGACCCTGCTACCTACCTTCAGAGGGAAAGCTTCATGAGCAGTGAAGCAGGTCCTCAGGTGTCTCTCTGTCTCTCTTTCTCTCTATCTTCTTCTCCAGTCTCATTTTTTCTCTGTCCTATCAAATAAAATGAAAAAAAAAGGAAAAAATAAGACCACCAGGAGAAGTGGATTCATAGAGTAGTCACTGCATCCCAGTGATAAACCTGGTGGAAAAAAGAAAAACCCATCAGTCCTGGTGGCCTATTCTTCTTTACTTGATAAGACAGAGAGAGATTGAGAAGGATAGACTGTAATCTTTGTAAAGCATGAACTTTTCAGATAACTGTGATGCATCTGGTATACATTACATATAGGGAATGGGAGAGGAAGACTGAGAGGGAGAGGGAGACTGAGAGGGAGAGGGAGACTGAGAGGGAGAGGGAGACTGAGAGGGAGAGGGAGAGGGAGAGGGAGAGGGAGAGGGAGAGGGAGAGGGAGAGGGAGAGGGAGAGGGAGAGGGAGAGGGAGAGGGAGAGGGAGAGGGAGAGGGAGAGGGAGAGGGAGAGGGAGAACTGTAGCACTGGACAACTCATGAAGCTTCCTTCCTACACATTGGAACCAGGGGCTTGAACCTAAATCTTTGTTCATGGTAATGCATGTATGTGTGCTCAGAGGGGTGTGCCACCACATTTCCATAATTCTTTTATCTACATTTCTAGCATTTAAGGGAGAACATGGGTCTTTTCAAACCTATATGATAGCTCTAGTTTTCTCTGTCTAGTTATCAAGGACTGGGGCATACAGTTACCTGAATACTTCACTAAAAATAAAATATAACTTACAGAAATTAAAAGATATATTTTAGAGTTGGCATTAGCTTGAATGGTCATTACTTTCTTCCTGACCTCTATTTTTTTTTTCTTCCTGACCTCTAAAATAAGATTTATTCTGATTTACTTCATTCACCTAATTCTGCATAATAAAACCTCCATTCTAGCTCTCAACTTGCAAATAATCTCCAAATGCTACTCTGATTTTTATTAAGTTCAGAGCAACATGTTCCACTGACAGATACAAAAGCATTGTACTATTTGCCAGCCGGAGAGGGCCCACTAACAGTAATTTTAAATTTTTTTTTTTACATTAACTTTTACTTTTTGTTGGATAGAAACAGGCAGAAATCAAGAGGGTAGGGTTTGGTGGAAAGGGAGAGAGACAGAGAGACACCTACAAAACTGCTTCACCACTTGCAAAGCTTTCCTCCTGCAGGTGAGGAGTGGGGTATTAAACCTGAGTCCTTGTGCATTGTAACATGCACTCAACCAGTTGAGCAGAACTTAAGAGTGATAACTATAAACACTGAAAGGCCTACGCTTGTTATTTATTTTTTTTCCGTCATTGTACAATATTAATTCTATTAAAACACCATGGATATTTTTTGTGGAGAATTATGTTAACTGTAATGCATCTGATGTACATTACACATGGAAAACATCCTAATGTTCTACTGAATCTAAAAGTGTCACAGGAATGTAGACAAAACAATATAATCTAATATTCCCATAGCCCCTCCCATTGCTTTTCACATTTAGATGAAAAGCAAAGGACTTTGGTGGAGGAGGGCAGGGAGGGGGTGGAGCAAGCATTGAGGTACATGATGATGGAGAAGGACCTAAGTTTGAATGAGAGTGTTCTTCAGACATCTACCAGGGCACAGTGAGAAATTATACCCATATATCAATCACTGTATTGCAAACCATCAACCTCCAATAACATGGGAAAATAAACCACCAACAACAATATCATAAACCACCTTAAAATCCAGCAATACCATTCTGGGCATTTACACAGTCCACACTTAAGCACAAATTAGAAGCGACATATGCACCCTTGTGTACATAGCTGCTTTATTCATAGTAACTGAAGAGTTGAAGATACCTAAGTCATATGACCTTCATCAGATGACTGGCTAAAGAAGTTACCAGTTACATAGTCCATGGAATACTACTCTGCAATCAGAAAAAGATGATATTGTGTCCATTGAGAGAAAATGGATGGAACTGAAGGTGATTGTGCTTAGCAAAGCAAGTAAAGAGTTGAAAGACAACTACCAGATGGTTTCACTCATATGTGGAATCTAGAGATCTTATTCACATGAACTTGTCAAAAAGATAAAATCCAAACAAAACAGAAGCAAGCAAACTATAAGATTTATGAGAACTCTGGTGATTCTCTTTGGAAGGTGAGATGGTAGGGGACATAGAACTTTGGTAGGTGTGGTATGGAACTATATATTGTAATCTTGCAATCCTGCAATAAAATATTAATAACAAGTAAAAATTTTAAAAAGAACAATGTGTATTTGTGCATGGATTGTGTATGTGTAAAATGTACACTTATCCAGGTGTGCCATTACTTGGTTTGTGCATGTGTATATGTGCACACACATACACACACCCACACAATTAGTGGAAAATGTCCCCCAGTTATCTGTGAAATAATGCTTTCAGGAAGCCCTGTCAGAGTTAAAAACAAGAAAAAAAAAGAGAGAGATATGTGGCAACTGTCTTGTAAATCATCATTTCCGGTGGTGCACCTGGTTAAGCACACATAATAAAAAGCTCAAGTATTCATGCAAGGATCTGGGTTCAAGTCCCCAATTCCTCACCTGCAGCTTCTGAGTGGTGAAGCAGGTCTGCAGGTGTCTGTCTTTCTCTTCCCTCTCTACCCCTCCTCCTCTCAATTTCTCTTTCCTGTCCAATGAAAAATAAAAAATAAATAAAAATGGCCACCAGGATCAGTGGATTCTGAGTCCAGGCACAGAGCCCCACAAACAACCCTGAAGGAAAAATAAAGAAATAAATAATTTCTATAACAGACAGTAAATAAAAGAGGGGGGAAGCATGAGGCTAGATAAACACCTTGCAGTTCTAAGACACCACACCCCAGCAAAGCTCACAGGTGGCCCTGTCAATCAATGCACATATGAGGGCTGGGGGAGGGGGGTGGCAGGATCAGGCTCAAGTGGCAGGAAATAGTACTCAATTGGTCAGCATTCCAGAAGTTAAAAAGAGTTGTGCTGAAAGAACTGTAGGCAAAATATTGGCAGGGGTCCTGCAAAATAGCTCACATGTATAGTCTGATGCTTAACTACATTTACAACTCAAGGATGAACCCAATTCCCACTGCACTGAAGAAAGTTTAGGTGTTGTGACCTCTTTCAAGATCTCTGCCTCTCTGCCTCTATTTAAGAAAAATAATAAGTTATTATCTGAAGAAGTTCTTATTGAGGATCATTAATTTATCATTTATCCTGGAAACTACAGAGAGCAACAAACATTCAAAAAGATAGGCCGATATGTAGTATCAGATGATATTCAAATCAGTAACAAAAAACAATGGAAATTCTCTTAAGTATGGACCTGCTGTAGCATATACTTGATATTCTACATATAAAAAAAGAAAGTCTAAGAGAAATTTGTTAAAGTAATGACAAACGGCATGGGTTATGGCTTAATGGTTATGCAAACAGACTCTCATGACTGAGGCTCCAATGTCTAGGTTCAATCCCACACATACCATAAACCAGAGCTGAGTAGTGTTCTGGTAAAATAAAATAAATAAATAAATAAATAAATAAATAAATAAATAAATAAAATTAATACTAGCACCAAACCACATGGAATGATATTATAGTGAAAATTTCATTATTTATATTAAAATGCAATTTGAATAAATAATCTAAGATTGTGTCTTAATAAGGTATATGTAGAAATTAAAGTAAACCAAAAAAGAGCAAAAGGGAAGAAGGAAATGAGAGAGACAGGATCGGGAAAGAGTAATTTATTTTTCAAATTGTGGAACATGGTTAAGGAAGCCCCATGAGACTAGGGGGCAACATTGTGGTGCTATCTATCTATCTATCTATCTATCTATCTATCTATCTATCTATCTATCTATCATCTATCATCTATCTATCTATCTATCTATCTATCTATCTATCTATCATCTATCATCTGTCACTGTTTCTCTTTCTTTTTCTTTCCATTCCTCCCTCTGTCTATATATGAAGCTTGTGTTTACAAGATGGCTGAAGAGTTAAAAAAATGGGGAAGAGCAACTAAATAGCTCAGCTGTGCCAACATGATAACCCTTGTGCTAACATCAGCATTGCTACAAGAACATCCCAAGTTTTAACCAAGCACCTGAACAGCACTGGGGGAAATTTCATGCTATGATATATTTCTCTCTCTCTGTCTCTATATAGTAAAAAAAAGTCCAAATATAGTGAAATCCAAGAGACAAAATGTATATGTCAAAAATCATAAAAAGTCTCTTTTCAGACCATGACTATACAAGATAAGATATCAATCACACAAAAAAGAAAGAAAAAATAAACACATACAAATGGGGAGACAAGACAGTGTGCTTCTGAATGACACAGGGTTCATTGAGGAAATCAAAAGACAAATAAAAAATTATCCAGATATCAATGAAAATAAAGGTATCAGTTATCAGATTCTGAGATGAAATGAAATGAAGACAGTCCAAAGAGAGAAGTTACTACTGACAAAAGTTCACACTAATAATAGAGATTCCCAAATAAATGAACACAACTGAGCCTAGTATAGTAGGAGCAACAAAGAAAGCAAAAGTCTGCAGGAGGAGAGAGATTGTCAAAATCATATTAGAAAAAAAAAATGGAATAGAATCCTAAAAGGACTAAGAAAAGGATCTATGAAACTAAAAGCTGGTACTGCAAAAGGTCAAATAAAATAAGGAAATAACTGGCTACACTCACCAAGAAAAAAAAAGATTGAAAACTATGATACAGTCCATTAGAAATGAGAAAAGGGAAATTACAGATGGTGATACAGAGATACAGTGGGTCATATAACTTACCCCACTAGAGAAAGAGTGAGAGAGGTTGGGGGTATGGATCTACCTGCTAATGCCCATGTCCAGCAGAGAAGCAATTACAGAAGCCAGGCCTTCCACCTTCTGCACACCAAAAAGATTGGTTCATATTCCTAGAGGGATACAGAATAGGGAGACTTCCAATGGAGGGGATGAGATACTGAAATCTGGTGGTGGGAATTGTATCTTTCTTATATTATGGTCTTGCCAACCATTATTAAATTAATAAAAAAAGAATATTATATAACATATATGAATATCAAATAAATTGAACAACCTAGAAGAAATGGAAATGTTCTTCAGTCATACCAGCTGCCAAGATTGACACAGGAGGATATGAATAGACTCATCAAGGCAATCACCTGTGTAGAAATTAAGTAGTGATCAAAAGTCCAGATCCAGATGTCTACACTAATGAATGCTACAAGATATTTCAAAGATGAGCTAACACCCTTTCTCCTCAAATTCTTCCAGAAGATTAAAGAGGAAATAACATTATAAAACACATTCTATGAGGCTAAAATCAATCTGAATCCTAATGCAGGCAAGGACTCCATTAAAAAAAGAAAACTATCACCCCATATTCCTGATGAACATTGATTAAAATATATGCAACAGATTCTTGACAAAACTACTTTAACAACATATAAAGGGCAACATCCACCAAAACCAAGTGGGATTCATTCCTGGGAAGCGTGATGGTTTCATATATACAGTCCAATGTAATACACCACATTAAAAAATAAAAATCCCAGATGACTGTGTAAAAAATGTTATGGACATCTACTCAACAGAGTATTATTCAGTAATAAAAAGGGATGAGTTTGTGTCTATTGGGATAAAGTGGATTAAATTGAATAAGATTATGTTTAGTGAGGCAAGTAAAGAGGTGAAGGACAACTACAGAATGGTTTCACTCATATGGGGAATATAGAGAACTGAATATACAAATGTGAAAAATAAATGTAAGCTTATTTCCAAGACTGTGGGAGGACTATAGTGGTTATAAAAAGGGGGGGGGGGGTAGAGACTGAAACTTTTGGTGACAGGAGTTGTGAAAAAACATCAGTAAAAATAAATAATAAAATTTTATTTAATAAAAAGAAAAGGAAGATGAAATTATTTATAGAAATTAATGCTAGAAAGTATTTGACAAGATACAATATCCATTTATGATAATTTGCTTAAGAAATTGAAAGTAGGTTTGCTATATATAGACTCCACTATCTTGAGGAATTTCCCATCTATTCCCATTTTTTGTAGAGTTTTGAGCGTGAATGGGTGTTGGATTTTGTCAAAGGCTTTCTCTGCATCTATTGAGATAATCATGTGGTTTTTGGCTTTGCTTTTATTGATGTGGTGAATGACATTGATTGACTTACAGATGTTGAACCAGCCTTGCTTTCCTGGGATGAATCCCACTTGGTCATGATGAACAATCTTTTTGATATGTTGCTGTATCCGGTTGGCCAAGATCTTATTTAATAGTTTGGCATCTATGTTCATCAGAGATATTGGTCTGTAGTTTTCCTTTTTAGTTCTGTCCCTATCAGCTTTTGGTATCAGGGTGATGTTGGCTTCATAGAAGGTGGAAGGGAGTATTCCTGCTTCTTCAATCTTATGGAAAAGCTTAAGAAGTATGGGTACTAACTGTTTCCTGAAAGTTTTGTAGAATTCGTTTGTGAAGCCATCTGCTACAGGACTTTTGTTGTTGGGGAGATTCTTAATAACGGTTTCAGTTTCTTTGTCTGTGATTGGTGCATTTAGATTTTGTAGTTCTTCTTGGTTCAGTTTTGGAAGGGCATATGCTTCTAGGAATTGTTCCATTTCTTCCAGATTCTCTAGCTTGGTGGCGTATAGTTCTTCATAGAAGTTTCGCAGGATTCTCTGAATTTCTGTGGTGTCAGTTGTGATATCTCCTCCATTGTTTACAATTCTATTAATTTGAGTCTTCTCTCTTATCATAATAGCTAAAACCTGGAAGCAACCCAGGTGCCCAACAACAGATGAGTGGCTAAGAAAGCTGTGGTATATATACACAATGGAATACTATACAGCTATCAAGAACAATGAACCCACCTTCTGTGACCCATCTTGGACAGATCTAGAAGGAATTATGTTAAGTGAGCTAAGTCAGAAAGATAAAGATGAGTATGGGATGATCCTACTCATCAACAGAAGTTGACTAAGAAGATCTGAAAGGGAAAGTAAAAGCAGGACCTGACCAAATTGTAAGTAGGGCACCAAAGTAAAAGCCCTGTGGTGAGGGGTAGACATGCAGCTTCCTGGGCCAGTGGGGGGTGGGAGTGTGTGGGAGGGATAGGTCACAGTCTTTTGGTGGTGGGAATGGTGTTTATGTACACTCCTAGCAAAATGTAGACATATAAATCAGTAGTTAATTAATATGAGAGGGGGAAAATCAATTGTATGTCTCAAAGTTTTTCAAAACACAAACTGAAACTTTTTAATATATAGGCTGTGTATTTGATATGTGAACTCTCTCAAAAGCCTAGACCAAGTAGATTAGAAGCATCCAATAGCACAGCTATATACAAGATACTGGATACTGTACAGCAAACCATAACAAAAGGACTTTTCAAAGTTAACCCAATTAACAAATAATGTGATGATAACATTAACTATCGATTGTCTTTTTTGAACCCTAAGACAGCAGGAACCTCACATCTCCACTATAGAGCCCCTACTTCCCCCAGTCCTGGAACCTTTGGATAGGGCCCACTTTCCCGTATGCCTCTCCCAATCCATATCAAATAATATCGCATCCGCCGATCACAACCTAACCAACGCAACGATTGCCACCTCAATATGCTTCACCTCAGACTGTGTCCAGAGACTTCACATATGGAATGACAACCCTTCAGCTTCATTACTCGGGTGAGACCTTTCCTTTTATAGTACACTCTAATTACATCTCAGGTGGTTCACTTTCTAACAAAGTCCCAAAACCTAGATATACACCAGTTTCTGTGAGAGAGAGCTTATGTTCACATGTATCCATAAACTACTGCAAAATATATACCTGAAAGCAGAAGTACACTAGAGTTTGCAGTGAGTACCTCCCTAACACTTCTTCTCCACTATTCCAAGCTTTGGGTCCATGATTGCTCAACAATTTGTTTGGCTTTGTATGTTAACTCTCTTTTTAATCACCAGGTTCCAGATGCCATCAGGATGCTGGCCAGCCTTTCCTGGATTGAAGACCCCACCAATGTGTCCTGGAGCTCAGCTTCCCCAGAGACACACCCTACTAGGGAAAGAGAGAGGCATACTGGGAGTATGGACCAACCAGTCAACGCCCATGTTCAGCGGGGAAGCAATTACAGAAGGCAGACCTTCTACCTTCTGCAACCCTCAATGACCCTGGGTCCATGCTCCCAGAGGGATAGAGAATGGGAAAGCTATCAGGGGAGGGGGTGGGATATGGAGATTGGGTGGTGGGAATTGTGTGGAGTTGTACCCCTCCTACCCTATGATTTTGTTAATTAATCCTTTCTTAAACAAAAAAAAATTAAAAAAAAAGAAATTGAAAGTAAAATTCCTTAACATAATTCACATCATAGTCAATGGGGAAAAACCTGGACCCATACACTCCCAAAATCAACACTTAGATAAGGATATCCACTCTCACTACCTCTATTCAACATAATCCTAGAAGTCCTCAGTAGAGCAATCTGGCAAAAAATATATCAAATGTATTCAAATTGGGAAGAGAGGAGTTAGACTATCAATATTATAAGATTGCAGGATCATGTGCTGAGTGAACCCCAAAACTCTAACTAAATACTACTGGAAACCATCTGTAAATTAAGTACAATAGAAATATACAAAATCAAACATGCAAAGTTATGACATTTATATACACAAATGATGAGTGAGACTAATATATGGCAAAAGGTTCAAAATTATGTAATCAGGAAAGAAGGACCCTTTAACAAATTGTGTAGGGAGAGCTGGGCAGTCACATGTAAAAAAATGAAACAGAGGTGGGGAGATGCCATAATGATAAAGCATAAAGATTCATTACCACCATAAAGCAGCCGAGAACTACTCCTCTCAGTCTCTACCTCCAGATAACAATAATGAGGAATTTAAAAATCAGGACTTCTAGGAGGCATGGCATTGAATAACAGGGATCAAATTTTCTCTCCTCCCCAACATCAAAAAAATACAATAAGAGAAGCATCTGAAGCCAAAATCGATAGTAGAGGATTCTGCAGCCTCAGGTGGGTGCTCAAGTGCAGCTGGGGCAAAAGAGGCATCAGACTTTGTTCACTGTATCAAATGAGAAGCTACAAACTGTATACATACTTCTAAGGGCAGGGATTTTGACCATAACAGATTTTCTAAAAACAAATAAGCAAAGAACCAATCTTAAAATATTTCTTGTGGAAAGTAGGCAAAGAAATGAGACTTTTCACTGAGGAATATACCCTGATGGCAAATAAGCAAATGGGCAGAGGTTGAGCACCATTAACCATAGAGAAATGAAAATTAAAAGCACAATTAGAGGAAGTCCAGCTGTAGCGAAGTGGGTTAAGTGCAGGTGGCTCAAAGCACAAGGACCAGCATAAGGATCCTGGTTGGAGCCCCCGGCTCCCCAGGGGGAATCGCTTCACAGGCTGTGAAGCAGGTCTGCAGGTGTCTCTCTTTTTCTCCCCCTCTCTGTCGTCCCTTCCCCTCTCCATTTCTCTCTGTCGTATCTAAAAACGACGACATCAATAACAACAGGGAGTCAGGCTGTCGTCCAGCGGGTTAAGCGCAGGCGGCTCAAAGCGCAATGACCAGGGTAAGAATCCGGGTTCGAGCCCGCGGCTCCCCACGGGGAATCGCTTCACAGGTGGTGAAGAAGGTCTGCAGATGTCTCTCTTTCTCTCCCCCTCTGTCTTACCGTCCTCTCTCCATTTCTCTATGTCCTATCCAACAGCAATGACATCAATAACAACAACAATAATAACTACAACAATAAAACAAGGGCAACACAAGGGAATAAATAAATACATTAAATTAAATTAAAAAACACAATTAGATATCACGCTATATCTATCAAGATGACTATCATTTTTTTCAAAAGTGACAATTCCAAATGCTGGTGGAATGCAAGATAAAAGTGCTTCATACATAGATGGTGAGAATGTAAAATGTCACAGTCACCGCTGAAACCAATTTTGAACTTCCCCATATAACACACATCCAAGAAGATGTGATCCAGCTGCTGCATTTTAGTGCATTTATTCCCAAGAAATGAGGACATGTCACATGTGGTGGCTTTATTTGCAATAGGGAACAACAACAAAGCTATCAGTACAGGTGTTTTTCAGAAATGAGTAACTAAGTTTAGGAAAATATATACTACACAATACTCCTTAGCAATAATTAGAATCCTGCTCTGCATACAATCAACTTAGAAGGATAAATGGAAGATAATGCTGATTGAATAATGCTGAGTGAAGTTAATTCCAAAGGATGCATGCATAAATTCTGATTTCATTGATGTACTCTTTAGAAATCATGGAATTGTAGTTGCCAGGAGTCAGTGATGAGGTGACCTCAACATGGACTTGGCGTTAAAGGTTAATGTGAGTTATCACACTGGTCAGACACCTGTTCTACATTTAAACTATAGTAGTGTCTTCAGAGGTACACACACACACACACACACACACACACACACACACACACACACACGAATGATTGAAATGATTTGTTTGCATCTATGTCCCTATCCCATTAGGGATTTGTACCAGGGTAAGGAATCAGGTGCCTGTGACTCCAGAGCTCTCTGCCTCACTTCCCATAGCTGAATTTAAGTATTCTATGATCCCAGTGAAAGTTGAGTGTAATAGGTGATATTGACTTTTGAGTTAATTCTTGTGAGTACAATGTAACTGTTCCATCAATAGACAAAACTCATTGATTTTAAGGAACTTTACGTGTGAAAATGCATGTGTCAATCCTCTTCATTTCTCTTCTTTCCTCAGACTAAAAGCCTCCCACTCCCCTTGCCCTTCCCCATCTTAATTTGCCCTGCACATATTTCTATTTCAAATGGCAGCTGTGTAAACCAGAAGGTAATGGCAAATCTGGGGAGTGGTTATTGCAGGCACAAGCATACCCACACTCACCAATATGTTACAATGAATACCCATGGGCTGGCAATAGAGCTCACTTTGATAGTGCATCTGATATAACATGGGCACAGCCCAGACTCCAGTCAGATACCACTGCACTGGGGAAAGCTTCAGTGCTGTAGTCTCTCTCTCTCTCTCTCTCTCTCTCTCTCTCTCTCTCCATATGTGTGTGTGTGTGTGTACACACGTGTGTGTGAATTTTTGTGTACATGCGTTATGAAAAATTCAGATAGATGTAGTGAAGTCCCAGTGATACAAAAGAAAATGTAGTACATATTTATTAGCTTACACGTCTTCCTAGTAGATAGAGAAGATGGTGATTGTCCCTCCCTGTGGGATTAGATGAGATACAATGAACTACAAAAGTAAGAAAATAGAACTTAAAAAGTTCAATGTTACAAACAACATAGATTTTGCTATACAGGATAAGGAAAGGCATCATTTGATCATTAATTGAGTTTAGTTTGGGCTGGGTAATGGTGCACCCAGTTGAATACCCACATTGTTGGGTTCAAGCCTCTAATCCCCATCTACAGGGAAACGCCTCATGAGTCATGAGGCAGGGCTGAAGGTATCTGTCTTTCTCTCCCTCTCTGTTTCTCCCTCCCCTATTCAATTCTCTCTGCAATATCAGGCAATATAGAAAAGGAAACTGGGGCCAGTAGAGCAAAAGGTTAAGCATGAAGCACAAGGTCCTGAGCAATGATTGTGGTTCCAGCCCCCAGCTCCTCACATGTAGAAGGGTTGCTTCACAAGTGGTAAAGCAGGTCTGCAGATGTCTGTCTTTCTCTCCCCCTCTCTGTCTTCCCTTCCTCTCTCTATTTCTCTCTGTCTTATCCAAATGGGAAAAATGGCCACCAGGAACAGTGAATTCATAGTGCAGGCACTGAGCCCCAGTATAACCCTGGAAGCAAAGAAAAGGCATTTGAAGCTGAGTCTCTCTCTCCTTCCCTCCTTCCTTAAAAAAAAAAGAAAAAAAAAGGAAGGAAGGAAGGAAGAAAGAAAGAAAGAAAGAAAGAAAGAAAGAAAGAAAGAAAAGAAGAGGAAAGGAAATAAAAGAAAAGGGGGGTGTGCAGATGCTAGGAGCTCTAGGCAGGGAGCCCCAGTGATAACCCTGATGGCAATAAAATATAAAAAGTAATTAAGTGGAAAGGTATTATGTTCGGTGGTAGATTTTGAATAATTTATTGAGATAAGAGCCGACTCACTGAGGAGAAGTCAGTAAAGATTCTACGGGTTTTAGCTTGAGAATGAGTTACTTCAGACTGGCCTACTGAGAGGAAAACTTCATGAGACAAGCTTGGCAAGTGATACATGTCACTTACCTAGGTTGCTCAATTTTTTGGCACAGAGAAGCTCATAATCTCCTGTGATCTTTGCATCTCTGCATCATCAGTTGTAATTTTATCTCTCTCAACTCTGATTGATTTTTATCATAGTGTCCTATGTGTTTTTTTTTTTCCTTTCTTGGTGAGTCTTGTCTGTGGTTTATCTATCTTAATCTAACTTTTTGAAGAACCAGATCACTGTTCCATTAAAAATTTTGAATAATATTTTTAGTTTCTATTTATTATATTTGTGCTCTGATTTTAACAATTTGTTTTTTCCTGTTGACTGTTTTTCTCTTCAGATAATTAAAAAGAAAAGAGAATTCAGGTAGAGGAGTCAATTTTTGAAGTGGAACATTAAAGTGAGGTGTTGAATCACTTTCAACTAAATGAGTAATATTAACATTAAGCTCCCCAGAAAATATTTTGATTCAAACTATTCATGAGGATGTCTAGAAAAATCATGTGTAAGGGGATGTTTTCCATCTAACTCTATAAAATACTATGATATTTTAGTTCTATTATTCTGATATAATAAGAATTATATCAGAGCAGACAAAAAAGCTCAATTGGATAGAGTGCTTGCTTGGTTCTATGTCTGTCTCAGGTTGGAGCCCTGCCCCCACTGCACTGAAGAAATCTCTTTGCTGTGGTGGTTTGTTCTTTAAAAAAAGGTATTCTAGGGGGCTGGGTTAAGGGCACATATCACTATGTTCAAGGATAAGAGTTTCAGTCCCTGTTGCCCACCAGCAGGGAGGATTCTTCATGGATAGCGAAGAAGGTTTGTAGGTATCGCTTTACCTCTCTTTTTCCCTTTCCCTCTCAGTTTCTCAGATAGTGCTGACACCTATCCCTAGTAACCCTGGAGACAATAAAAAATATGATAGTTTTTTTATAAAGGATAAGAAAAAAGCCAGTCTGGAGTGATGAAGCCTAATGATAACAATATATATATTATATTTAAATATATTTAATATATTTAAAATATATATTTAAAGTTTAAATGAAAGTACACTCAAATGGATAGATTTAACTTTTACTATATGAAGATTATTTTAAAAGTCATAAAACAGTTCTTTATCATATCAGAATACATATAGTCTATCTAGCTGTCTACGTAATCTCCTCACTCTAAGACTCTTCTACAAAATGATCACCAGAGATCTCTATTATTTTTATGCTTAAAAAGTTATTTTTATTGGTATATTGCACATGGTAAGCTCACTCTTCATTGGCCTTTAACTTTACTTTCTTTTTCCCAAGGGAAATATTTCCAATAGTCCAAGCTACTTCAGCTGAAAGAATAATTGTTCCCATGGTAGATTATGGTGACTGAGCCATATAGTAAACCTTTAGTATACTTGAGTACAAAGAGCAGGTCAAGATATAAACTATCACTAATAAGATAATTAGATAAGAAGCAACACTCAGGGGCTGGGGCAGATGCTATAATGGTTATGCAAAGAGACTCTTGTCTCTGAGGCTCCAAAGCTCATGTGCCATGTTAAATTCCCAGCACCACCATGAGTCAGAGCTGAGCAGTGATCAGGTAAATAAACAAAAAAAAGATAAAATAAATCTGTAAAAATAAAAAAACAAGTAAAACTCACCAAATTATATGTTGAAGAGACAGTGGGATTAGCTTAAATGTACTAACATTTGTTTTACTGTGATTAGTACAAACTTTATTTTAGTTTTTCTACTTCTGTCAACTTATAAAATATTATTTATTTCTTATAAGCACTCAATAGATATTACAGAATTTGGTGTGGATTTTTTTTTTTCTTTTTCTTTTTTCCTCCAGGGTTATCACTGGGGTTCACTGCAGGCACTATGAATCCATTCTTCCTAGAAGTCATTTATTTCCTTTTATTGGATAGGACAGAGCGAAACTGAGAGAAGGAGGGCAGGGAGATAGAAACATAGACACATGCATACCTGCTTCACCACTTGTGAAGTGTCCCCACTGCAGGGGAGGGAGCTGAGGCTTGAATCTGGATCTGTGAGTGCATCCTTGTGCTTTGTACTAGGTGTGCTTAACTGAGTATACCATCATCCAGCCCCCAGAATCTGTAATTTTTATTCTTAATGCTATTTTTGGTTATTGCTCTTCTCTGCTGTCTCTGCTGCTCAGCTCTGGTAATGCAGTTCTGGGGATCAAGCCTGCAACTCCATGTGCTGTACATGTGAGTGGCCTCCCTGGACCTTTCCTCCATTCTTTGGTCTCTGCTTAAAATGCAGCCCCTGAAAGAATTAATATGTAATACCACACTTTCTAATACTGTCTGACAATTAGTGAAGTTCACTTTCCTATTCCCTTTTAACAGAAACCTTGTTGTCTTGTGTAAGATAACAAAATATATCAGATTTTTATGATTAAAATATCTACTGTTTCCACAAAGTCCTCATTTCTCTATATTTCAGTTGCCAGAATTAATGTCTTCCTGCTATTCATCACTGAATTGAGAACACTTTATATTTGCATTCAATGTTTATATCTCATACTTTCATCCCTCTTCTCCTCTTCTCTCCTCATGTTTTTTTTTTTTTTTTTTTTTTTTTTCCTTTTCTTTCCCTTTACAGTATCAGTTTTGGATCTGTGGTGTTTTCTGAGACTGAATCTGGAACATCAGCTATGTCAGGCATAAAAATATTAGCATAATTACTATGTTAACTCCCCAGCCCATACTATAAAAGTGTATACTCTTATAACCCATTTATCAAGAGAGATACTTACCTTCAGGATCTTCATGCTTTCAAAATGTGTTTTCATATTCATGAAAGTTCTTTTCTACTCCAAATCCCCCTTCAGTCTTAGATGTCTTCAGTGGACCAAGAAATTTTCCAAACAGCCACAACAAAGTATTTCACTTCCTCAACTTCTACTTTGGATACTAATTCTCATGGTTGCAACCTCAGTCCTCATAGCTGTTTTACCACAATGTCATACATTTATGCATAACCACAAATACTGAACTTTCAGTGTCTTCATGCATCTTCTCACTAGCCATGTTCAGAATCACAGGGTTCTCTTGTATTCTGTTGTGTTTATCTTTATATAATTTATCTGGCCATCATTACTTCACTGTCTAGCTGGGGTCCTGGATTAGTCAGTAGCTATCCTTTGATAATGAGTCTCTCTTTTGTCCCTTTTTATTTCTCTCTCTTCATCTCTCTCTCTCTCTTTCTCTCTCTCCTTCAGTGTCCCCTGATGAATTATTTTTATAGAATAGTTCATATTCATTCACTGAATAAAATAAGAGGAGCAAGATCAAATCCTTCAGCCTGACAAGAAGCACCAACATTCAGTGCTTGCTTCAGAACTGCATTGGAGTTTCACTGAGGCTTTGTTTGGATACCTTAGAGATTTATTTCTTCCTCTGTCCAATATTACTCCTTTTCCCTTCCCTTTGTCCATCTCCATTTCTAAAAATACATTTTGCATCCTCCAGTTTATTCTGGTAAATGATTCTAAGGAACATAAACTACTAGAATTGGCCCTAGGAGAAGTAAGAGGAAAAAAATCAAGTAATAAAGTAATATATATCATTTATAACTTGGATGTCAATAAAAACACAATCACCAAATACAGGGAAAACACAAACATCATGAGGCACAAAGCTGTATCTCATGTGTTAAAATATTTACCAGTGGAAAACTGACAGAAGAGAAGGAAATTCACTAACCTGGAAAAAGATGAATGTATGGGCTCATTGTATTGGAGTTTGAGATTTATGGGAGCATGATTACAGGGATCAAATAGCTATTGTTCATCTGCCTGGAAACTCAGAGGAATATAATGACTATCTCAGAATGAATCAGAGACAATTAAAAGTTAATTGTGAAAATGTAAAAATTTGTGTTAAGAGGTTCATATGCCTGAGACCCCAGAAGCATCAGGTTCAGTCCCTGGCACCACCATATGTTAGAGTATGTATGTGTTTATAAAAATAAATATGTACATATGTTCATATTTATATGCATGTATGTAAACCAAAAATAAACTCTAGCTAATGGACAGAGAAAACAAAATGCCTACGTTCCCAATGAAGGCATGTTTATTCATTACACTTATCTGGGGATCTGGTTTGGAAAGTCTAGAGTTATAACAGATGGCGAAAACATCTGGGTGACTAGCTGTGGAATATTTTGACTCATATTTCTCAGAGTCTTCCGATAGTACACTGACTCATGAAATTCCAATACATTCAATGTTCACAGAGCAAAGCAGCTGAGGTGTATAGCTTTGTAACATGGTCCCCCATTGCAAGACACATATTGACCTTAGTTTACCTCTGCTGAGCCTAAACTCAGGCTCAGTTCAGAAAGATCTAGATGAGGATGTGCTAGAGTTGATATGGGAAGAAGATACATTCTGAAAGACCTACATGGCATTACTGGCAGGGAATCAATCTATCAGCTACTTTAGGGGTTTGTTCAGTAATTCAGAAATTTGCAATGAATACAGAGAGTTTATTGATGAAGGAGTATTTTTCTGAGATTCAGGAATCCAGGTGATGATTCCATCTCACTAATAGTATAGTTCCTAACTCATAGAAGAAAAGAAGATTCCTGTTGTTTATCTGACTAGATTATTTAAAGGAAAACACATTCCTATCTACACATCTTGCTTTTTGGTACAATAATGAAGGCTTATACTCAAAGGTTTTCCATGATTTGATTTCAAAATATTGATTCTGGTTGAGAAATAAGAACAAAAAGGGAAACACAAAGCAGATCTTGCACTGGGCTTGGTGTATTTAATCAAAGTAAAGGACTCTGAAGGGAGAGATTTTCAGTTCCTAGTTCATGATAATAGAGGAAGAACTGGGGTGTGGGTGAGAATGTTCGAAGAAAACTGAGAAATATTTACACATGTACTAACATCTGTATTTACTGCAAACCATTAATCCCTCCAAAATATATAAAATAAAATAAAAATAATTATAATGGCCTAATATGTATGATACATATTCTGTAATAATTTACTTAAAATGTCCTCTACATATTAATTTGCAAATATATATGTGTGTGTGTGTGTGTATTTACCAACCTTTAGATCGATGTTTTATCACTATATTTTGGGCACACCCAAATTATATTAATATTCTCATTTTATTAGAAAAAAGTAGATTTATACTTTTAAAAAATAAAGGGTTCTGATTCCTCTCATTTTATTGTCTTACCTTTTACATGTAATTTTAAAATTTAATACTAAATTGTCTGTACACTCTGAGATAAAATAATAAATGTGGCTTTTAAACAATGATTGTCACTATTCAATTGTCCAACCCCCTTTTCTTGCTAATACTTTCCATTATCTATTGATTATTATACTTTCATAGAACTTGCCAATATTTGAAGATTTAATTTGTCCTGAAGTCAGTCTGGTCTGCAGTTAATAGGAAATTAGATTTTCCTATGCTATTTATTTGCAATTATCACACCTTTTTTTCCCCATTTATTATTACTTTATTTCTTCTAGGGTTACCTATTCACAATCTATATTTTATTTAAAAATATATTGTATTTGTTAACTACAGAGTAAGAAGTCAGAGTATAATTTTACATATAAGTTAATGGGGATCAAGCACGACTTTTTTAAAACTTTTAATTAATTTGTTTATTATTGTATAGAGACAGAGACACACTTGCAGCTCCATGTCACTACTCCTGAACTTTTCTTCCCTGCAGATGGGGACCAGGTTTGAGACCAGGTAACCTTGCAAACTGTAATGTGTGTGCTTAACCAGATGCTACACTGCATGGCCCCTTAAACTTGTTTTCACATGCTTACAATTTCTGCATGCTACATGATGAGCAAACACATAAGTCTCATTTTTAATCTTTAAAAAATTATTTATAAAATGGAAACATTAACAAGGCTATAGGATAAGAGGGGTACAATTCCCACTCCCAGAACTCCATATCCGATCCGATCCTCTGATAGCTTCCCTGTTCTTTTTTTTTTAAATTTTAATTATTATTATTTTCCCTTTTGTTGCCCTTGTTTTTTATTGTTGTTGTAGTTATTATTGTTGATGTCATCATTGTTGGATCGGACAGAGATAATTGGAGAGAGGAAGGGAAGACAGAGAGGGGGAGAGAAAGAGAGACACCTGCAGACCTGTTTCACCACCTGTGAAGCGACTCCCCTGTAGGTGGGGAGCCAGGGCTCTAACTGGCATCCTTCCTCAGGTTCTTGCACTTTGCACCATGTGCACTTAACCAGCTACCGCCCAACCCACAGCTTCTATATTCTTTATCCCTCTAAAAGTATGGACTCAGGATCATTATGGGGTACAGAAGGTGGAATGTCTGTCTTCTGTAATTGTTTTCCCACTGAACATGGGCCTTCATAGGTCCATCTGTATTCCCAGTCTGTCTCTCTCTTTCCCTAGTGGGGCAAGGATCTGGGATGGGGGTTCTAGGACACATTGTTGGGGTCCTCAGACCTGGGAAGTCTGTTTGGGATCATGGTAGCATCTGGAAACTTGTGGGGTTTCTTCCCAGCCATCTCTCCAGCTTGGAGAATCAAGCCCTCACTTAACCTGTGGTGGGGTCCTTCTTGCCATTTCTGTGGGTGCTCTGGTCCCAGGTTGGGATGGCCAGGGGTGTCCACAGAGGTTAATTGGCACCTGTAGGGAAAGATGGAAAGAAAAACCAATCAGAGCACCCCCCCACATACACACACCCACTACAGATGCTGGAAGATTTATATCCAGGCATGCAGAAAGGCTGTTCCCTGGAATACGCTGATCTCAGAGAGCCCTCACTGGCAGGAGCTCTGAAACTTCTCTGCCTTAGCTTCTTAAGTGCTGGGGTGCTGGGCAAAGGCTCACCTCCTCCAGGTGCAGACACGTTGGGGTCCTCATCCCTTAGAAATGGCCGCCATTGAGGGTCCCTGCCCACCTGCTCATGCATCCTCGAGGTGGGGGTTGGGGCGCGAGCACAAGCAGGTGCAGGTCAGTTGGAGGAGGCGGCCCCGTGGACACAGCACTGGCCAGCGCTCGCGCATTCGCCATGCAAGGCAGAGCTGGGAGGAAGGGTAATGGGAGGAAGGGGAACAGGGCCTGGGCTGGGTTTCCTTAGGATGCTGGCAAGAACCAGGGCCTATTAGATACACACAGGATGCTCTTCACTCAGGCTCCTGGGGGAGCCTCCTGTCTCCTGAGCCCGGCTCTAGGTATGGGGTTTGCGCAAAGCTTGGAGCACAGCTCTGGGCTCAGAGCCTTAGGATCTAAGGCTGCAGACAACTTTGCCCATGCCTGGACTCTGAGGCCTCTGTTCTCTTGGGGAGGGGGGGGTCCCTTGCCCAGGAGGCCTGTCCCTGTCCTCCATCCCCCCTGCACTGAGCTGTGCAGGGAGGCCAGAGCCTGGGTCCCTAACACAGTACTGTAAGTCTTTCAGTGGCCAGCACACCTGACTGGATCCCCTTGCACATGAGGGCAGGATGGGTATAAGGACTGAATAGCACAATGTCCACAAGCAGTTGGTGTCATAGACTGGGTTTTTGTGACCAACATCCAGATCCAAAGATAAACCTGGGGCTATTAGTAAATATGAAAAGTAAAATTAAAGAAAATCAAAATTGGATGGTGTGTTTTTTTATATAGAAAAATAAACAACTTTGGTTTAAAGAGGGAGAGGTGGACAAAAATGTGCTGTTGCATGAAGAATTGAAGAGAAGGGATCAGCAAGGATAATCTTCGAGGGTACACTCACAAGTCCTAAATGTCTCTCATGCATGAACTGAACACTGTGCAGGGCACCTCGGGCCCTGCTCACCTGCCAGAGCCCCATGGAATGCCCCCTCCTACCCAGCACCCCTACCCAGGGCCCCTCCCCCACTGTGGAATGTTGGGGGTGCATCCTTCCACAGTTTAAATTCAAATCCACACAGCCTCCACTTGGATGCTGAGCAGCTGTTGGAACAGGTTGCTCTTCTCCACTCTCTTCTGCTGACTTTATTGGTGTGGTATGTAAGCTGCTAGGACTTGGGGGACAGGACCCAAGTCTCTGGAGATGTTTCCAGAAGGAGGTAAGCCTGTGAGGGGTGGAGTTTAGACTTTGGACTACAGAGAGAAACCCACAGAGGGGACAGGCAGTTTGGGTGAAGTCCAGGAAGGGGGGGCCCTGGGTACAGGACAGGTCACCTGGGTGGAGCCCACAGAGCCCTGAGTCAGCTCTGGACAGAGTGTCCTCAGAGGGGTCAGGGCACTCAGAAGCTGCCTGGTTTGGTGAAGGGCAGAGATACTGGTTCTCTCTGGAGTGGAGACAGGCCCTGGGTGAGGAGAGTCCTAACTCATGCCCACAGATTGAAGGGGACTGAGGGGCTCAGGTGACCCAGTCCCACCCACACACCCCTCCTTTGTCCCACAGTGTCTCCTACACTGGCCCCAGACCTGGACATGATCCTGGACTCCTCCATCAGTCCAGCTGAGGCCCTGCCATGGTGTACCCCCAGCCTCCTGCTTCAGGCACCCATGGAGGAGCCTCTGCCCCAGTTCTTCAGGGAAGCCCTCCCTGCTGGGGGCCCTGGGGTTCTGCCAACCTTGCCCAGGGGGCCTGCTGTGTCAGGAGAGGCTGGGCCTGGTCTCTGGAGTGCTGTGCCCACCCCTGTGCTGATCCAGACCAGGGTTCCAGGGGGGACAGTGCTCTTATATCAGCCTTCATCATGCTCAGAAGCATCAGGAACCCACTTTGGGGCACCCAGAGAGCCCTGCCAGGCCACCCCCATGCCTGGAGCTTCACCTGATGGCCTAAGGGACCCTCAGAGCCTGGGTGACAACTTCCAGAGATGGCAAAGATTCAAGAAGCTGGTGTGGACTCGTCTCCCCCAGAGGCAGGACCTTGCGGCCCTGTCCTGCTTCCTTCTGTGAGTGTTCCCACAGGGCAGTGGTCCCCAAGGGCCACAGAGAGCTCAGTGGAGGGACTCCCACCTGGCTCTGGGGCAACAGAGCAGGCTGAGGGCTGAATCCCTCTGTACCCAGTATCCCCTTGCAGGCCTGACCCCACACAAGCCTCCCTGCATTTTGTCACCTACTTCAGGTCTCAGGGTTTCCCCAGCTCCTGTACAGTTCCCCTGCCAGACCTGGATACTGTGTCTCTCCACCCTCAGCTCAGACACTTGCAGGACATCCTGGAGACAGTGTGGGGAGCTCCTCCCTGGAGAGAGACAGGGGAACTGTTTTGGGGAAGGGTTCTTAGAGGGCTGGTCTGAGTGACAGTGGTCTTTCAGCCCAGTGCTCAGGTCCCTGGCCCACCGGGAGCCCACCATGTCACTGGAGGAGGGCCTGAAGCGAGGGTTGAAGAAATGGGGGCACACAGGAGCCTCTGAGCGATTGGCCTTCCATGAGATGGCTGTGAGGTGAGTCAGGGGCCCAGGCTGAGGGGTTAAGGAGTACAGGCTGGATGCTGATAGCATGTTGTCCAGAGTGTGTCGCCCCCCAGTAAAAGACCTATCCCCCAAATCTGACAGATCCCAGACATGGACAACTGAGGACAAAAGGAGTCTGGGGAGTCTCACTAGGCCTGTTCCTCTTCATTCTAGATGGCCCCTTCCCCATCTTCCTCCAGTCCAAATTGACCCCAAGCCCCTCCCTGTCCAATTGTCCCTCAGACCTCTTCCCAAGTTCAGGTGGAACCTCCACCACCACCCCTCCCCCACCAGCCCACTTTTTCCCCAGCACTGTCCCCCTCTCCCCAGGTTCTTGGAGCTTGAGGCCTAGGAGGAGATGCAGAAACTGACATGGATGAAGGGGATGCAGAGCCTCTCTGGCAGCCTCTCTGGGTGTAACCCCCACAGTGACCTCCAGGCTCAGGCTTCCCCCAGGAAGCCACACAAAGCTCAGAGGCCACCCAGGAACCTGGTTCCCCTGCAGACCTCCCTGGGGATTGCCCAGGACATGGATGTGGAGGAGAAACCCCTGCCACAACCCCTGGACCCAGGTGTCCTGAATCTTATTGACCAGCTGTGTTCCCAGGAGGACTTCCTCACCCAGGTAGGCAGGGCCAGAGCTCTGGGCCTGGGGTGTCCAGCGAGGGCCTTACCACCCACACCAGGGGCTGTCCAGAGAAGGGCTCTCCTCCCACCCAACCTGGAGATGTCCAGGCCTCAGTATCTCTTCCCTGGTGTCTGCTGGGAGCACTGTGTGTGCTGAGGGAGTCCCCTCCTTTAGGGGCTCTGTGTCCTTTCCAAGGCTGAAGACCTCACACTGTGCTCAAGAGGCATGGGCTCAGGGTCCCCACTCCCTGCCCCTCTGGCTCCAAGGGCCCCTGTAGAGTGCTCACAGCCTTTCTGCCCCCAGCCTGAAGCCCTCCTGAATCCACACTTCCTGGAGGAACTGCTCTCCCCAGACCCTGAGCTGGACCTCTCAACCCTGGCTGAGGAGCTGGGACAGCATGGAGGACTCAGCCCTACACAGGTGAGCACTAAGCTCAGAGCAGGACCCATGGGACCTGAGCCTCCTCTTTCCTGTGGCAGGGCTAGGGTGACATGGGGCACAGGGAGAAGAGCAGAGGGGAGTTAAGCTGGGCTGTGAGAACCAGGCCCCCCTACAGTCCCAGCCCCCTCACTGAGCTCTGTCCCCTTTTCTGCAGTTGCCTGAGCAGCACTCTCTGGATGTGAACAGAAGAAGGGGTGAGCAGGAACCCTCAGGACCAACTGAGACTCCTGTGGACACAGAGCCCTGTGGCAGTGCCTGCAGCCAGGACATCACTTCTATCAGTGCCTCACAGGATGAGGAGCCTCTTCCCAGCCTGGCTTTCCTCCTGGCCTCTCCTCACAGCCTGCTGCCCCTAGGCTTTGCACTGAGCCCTGAGCCTGCCACAACCCACAGCAGCCTCTACTCTGGGAGACCAAGGGCTCCATGCTGTACACCCCTGAAGAGAAAGAACCTTCCTGCAGCCCCCCCTCAGGAGGCTAAGTCCAGGAAGCGCCCTCTGGGAAAGGCTCCTGCCCAGTCTGGGAGCACAGCCCTCAGCAGGGACTCTGCAGGGCTAGCTGAGCCCTCATCTCCAAAGAGGAGGTGCCCTCCTCAGCTGCCTGGAGGAGCAGGAGAATGGTTGGCAGCTAATAGGGGGTAGGGAGCCTGAACCAAGGGGCCTCACCTATCTTTGAGAACTTTGGACCTCAACTCCTTCTCAGGACTGGGGGCCCCACCTTTTTCTCAGACCTGAGAGACTCACGCCCTCTCAGGCCAAAGGGCTTGTGGTCCATCTCTCAGGCTATGAGGACTCACCTCCATCGAAGGGCCTAGGGCCTGATCCCCAACTCTAAGGTCACTGTGGCCTGAACTCTATCTCTCTGGCCTGGGGGTTTGCACCCCAGTTCTTAGTTCAGGGGCCTCACCCCATTTCACAGTCCTATGTGCCATCTATCAGTCCACTGAGGCCAGTACCCCACCTATCAGGCTATGAGGCCTCATCCTACTTCTCAGACCTGGGGGCCTGCACCTTGTGTCAGTTCTCCCACCCCATGGATTCTTGGCCCCTCTGTATCACTGGATGTTCTGACTGGTTACTTATGGGTGGGAGGAGGGAGGGCCTACAGAGGGAGGATGTGGTGGGGGAGGTACCCCAACTGGATTAAACATGATTTTGTGTGACAATGCTCTGTGTCCTGTTCTGTCCAAGCCCTTGGTGAACCTAGAGAAGCAGGAGGAGGGTCAGGTTCTGGGCCTCTGTCAGAGGGGCAGGTGCTCCCAGGAGCAGAGCAAAAATGACCCAGCTCATGGTGAGGACAGCAGCCCCCCGTGGACCCACTAAGCATCCTGGACACAGCTGGTGTGAGAACTTTGAGCACAGTGAAAACAGGGAAGAGAGGATGTGTTTTCCCTCCCTCTCTTCCTCCCTCACTGCTTTCATTAAGAAGCAAAGATAGAAGGTGAAAGCACATGGTGAAACTTGGGATTGGGAGGGTATATTTGATACCAAGGGACAGACTCTGGGGAAGAAGGGAGGAGCAGGGTGAGGGGGCTTGCACTGTGTCCTGGTTTATGATGGTGGAAAAGGAACTACTGGGGGCAGACTGTAACAGTGTTCTCTGGACACCTACCAGAAGGAGATGAAAGATTGTACCCATGTGTCAACAACTTTACTGTAAACTATTAACCCCCAATAAAGTGTTAAAAAACATCAAAACACAAACATACATGAGCTTCCCTCAGACACTAGTGCCTGTCTCTGCCCTGCAGGGAGTTATTCTGACAGCTGAAGCACATTTGGGACTCTGACAGCTTTGCACAAATACCCTCCAAGTCTGTGCTCTTGAAGTGAGCTGTGACCTGGTCCTATTTGTCAGCACAGCCCAGAGCTCAACCTCTCCACTGTCACCCTAACATAACCCCAGAGCCTTGCTCACCCACCCACAGGGGGTGCCACTTCCCAGCCAGGCAGAGGCCAATCTGGGGGCTCCTGATGCTGGGCCTGGGGCATCAGCCCAGGACACCCAGCCATGCCTGCCTACTCTCTCACATTTCCTCACCTTCCTGGGGACCCCAGGGCCTTTTCACTGAACCCAAGACATCCAGAAGGTTCTCTGTTTTCTTTCCTGCCCCTTTTTCCTTCCTACCCCTGATTTCAGCACAACTTCTGGAGTTGCTGCAGGTTCCATCTTCAGTCTACTGGAACGAAAGCATCAACTCTTTGCAGATGTATTTCCTTTTATTTCTTGTGACTGTTTACTTGCTCTGGCTGAAACCTCCAATACCACATGCAATGTACTTTGTGACAACGTACCATAATGTCCTGTTCCAGATTTCAGATAATCTGTTTTTTAAATGTAGAATATATTAACTGTGGGTTTGTAGTATATGGACTTTATTATTTTGAAATAAATTTTGGGGATTTGGGTGGTAGCACACACAGTTAAGTTCACATGATAGGAAGCTTAAGGACCCAAGCAAGGATCCTGGTTCTAGGCCCCGGTTTCTCACTTTCAGCGGGGTCATTGGACAAGCAGTGAAGCAGGTATCTTCCTTTCTCTCTCCCTCTCTATATTCTCCTTCTCTGTCAATTTATCTCTGTCCTATAAAAAAATATAGATCTAAAACATGACCACAGGAACAGTGGATTATTTTATTTTTTTAAATTTTTTTATTTATAAAAAGCAAATATTGACTAAACCATAGGAAAAGAGGTACAACATCAGACAATTCCCACCACCAGAACTCTTTATCCTCCCTTGATAGCTTTCCTTTTGTTAACCCTCTGTGAGTATGAACTCATGGTCATTGTGGGATGCAGAAGGTGGAAGGTCAGGCTTCTGTAATTCCTTCCCACTGAACATGTGCATTGACAGGTCAATGCATACTCCAAGCCTGTCTTTCTCTTTCCTTAGTAGGGCAGGGTTCTGGGAAATTAGAGCTCCAGGACGCATAGGTTGTCTGTCCAAGGAAGTGTGGCTGGCATCATGCTAGCATCTGGATCCTGGTGGCTGAAAAGAGATTTAAGATATAAAGCCAGACAAGTTGCTGACTAAACATGAAACTAAGGCAGGAGTTGTGTAGGTGAAGAGTGGGGATTGGATAGCATCTCCATTCTGTAGATAACTAGTAGGCTGGCATACCTTAATGATAACTCTTTAGTCACTGTCAGGCCACCCCAGCAGCTGGGGCCTTAGTCTTGGAGTACTGAGATTCCCAAACAGACATAATGGGCCTAGACCTCAAATAAATCCCTCTCTCCATTGTTACTGGTCATCTGTATCAGGAACAACAAAACAGACCTCTTGGTAGATGCTCATAGTACCTGGCCCTCAACTTGGTAGAGTAGAGTAGAGAATGTTCCATCCTCTAAAGGGAGGGTGGACAACATATTCTATGCTATACCTGAGGAAGATGAATCCTAAAATTGGGGCAGTGTGGAACATTTCAACTCATGACCACAGAATGTGAGCTCAGATCTATAGGGTTGCAGAGGTTACATAGACTCCTAAAGCTGAATATGGGAGCCAGATCAGATCAAATCGATGAGTTACAGTAAAAAATATTTATACCCTTTTCCCATATTTGGGAGTTACTCTCTTCTCAGATTCAGTTCTCTGGTCCTTTTGCCAGCCATGCAAGACATCATCACCCCAGACAATAATTAGAATCCACCTGCATATCACATTTCAGGCTCAGGGAAAAAAAAATCCTGGTGTAGCCACAGGCCCTTTGAAATACAACAAAAATATGTCTGCTTTATATTTTAGTACTTTTTCACCCACTAGGGCTACCACCATGATGCTACCCTGACTTCCTTGGCAGAGGACTCCACCATGTGTCTTGGAGCCCTCCCTCCCCAGAGTCCTGCTCCAGGAAGAAAAGAAAGAGACAGGCTGGGACTATGCATCGACCTGCCAATGCCCATGTTCAGCAGAGAAGCAGTTATTATAGAAGCCAGACCTACCACCTTAAGCACGCTGGATCCAAGCTCCCAGAGGGATAAAGAATAGGGAAGTTATCAAGGTGGGGATGGGGATTGGACATGGAGTTCTGGGGATGGGCATTGTTGGGAAATGTACCCCAGTTGTCCAATAGTCTTGATAATATTTCCATTTTTGAAAAACTCCTATTTCTAAATAAAGGAAACACTGACAAAAACCATAGGATAAGAGGGGTACAACTCTACACAGTTTCTACCACCAGAATTCCAAATCCCATCCCCTCTTCTCCCCTGATAGATTTCCTATTTTTTAACCCTTTGGGAGTATGGACCCAGGGTCATTATGGGGTACAGAAGGTGGAAGGTCTGGCTTTTATAATTGCTTCCCTGATGAACATGGGCTTTGGCAGGTCAATCTATAACCCCGGCCTGTCTATCTCTTTCCTTAGTGGGTGGGGATCTGGGGAAGTGGGCCTCCAGGAGATGTTGGTAGGGTCCCCTGCTCAGGGAAGTCCGCTTAGCATAATGTTAGCATCTGGAACCTGGTGGCTGAAAAGGCCCATCATGTCTGTTTGGGAATCTTAGGACTCCCCAACTAGGGCCCCAGCTGATGGGGTGACCTGACAGTGTTTAAAGAGTCATCATTAAATTATGCCAGTCTCTTGCCCTTTTTTAGCTTTTGCAGTCCTTACTTTCATAAGGTTACACTTTGAGTGAAGTATAATAGGAAGCAGGTGAGGAGGTTATCTAAGTCTGAGTAGACTCTATTTCATTAGGAACTTTATGGTGTCTTTTTAGGTCTTCTACTTGCTTGTTGCATATACAGACTCACTGCAGACTACTGTGCACTTTTGATTTCAGGTATTTATTTAGCCCTAATTTATGGATATATGTGAACATATGCCTTATCTCATGGGACCTGATCTGTATCTACAGTTTGTGACTTTGTTAGGAAGTGAACCACATGAAATGGAATTAGAGAATCCTATGAAAGGAAAGTTCTCACCCGAGTAATGAGGTTGAAGGGTTAACATTCATCCCTGAACACAATTTGAAGTGAAACATGCTAAGGTGGAACTCATTGCATTAATTAGGTTGAGATCAGCAGATGTAATATCTTTTGGAATAAATTGAGAGAAGCATGCAGGAAAGTGAGCCCCACCATAGAGGTTCCAGGATTGGGGTAAATATAGGTTCTATAGAGGAAGTAGGAGGTTCCTGCTATCTTAGGGTTTAAGAAAGCAATAAAGAGTTACTGTTGTAATCAAATTATTTGGCAATTGGATTAACTTTTAAAATAAAATTGTTAGGATTTGGTGTTTTATAGACAACATCACCATAATTTATATCTTTTGGCATTATTAATATATAGCTTTGTCTTATAGAGTAATGCCACCAGTTGCTTCTGTTCTCTCTGGACTAATAATTTTTTAACAATATTTTATTTACTTATTAATAAGAAACATAGGTGGTGAGAAAAACAGCCAGACATCACTCTGGTAGTTTTGCTGCTGGGGACTGAACTAGGACCTCATGATTGAAAGTCCGATGCTTTGTCCACTGAGACAGCTCTGGATCACTGGACTAATCTTTTAAGAGAGTCAACATTTCAAAGAGTCAGTCTATGGTCTGTGCATTAAAAAGTTTGAGAGACATGGGCAGAAGAGGCCATGTGCCTCTATTCAAGGAAATAGAAACTGATACCAAGAAATGGGAAGACATCCCATGCTCATGGATCAGAAGAATAAATATCATCAAAATGAATATTCTCCACAGAACTATATACAAATTTAATGAGATACCCATCAAAGTTCCACTAAGATTTTTTAAGAGAATAGAACAAAAACTATAATCATTTACCTGGAACCAGTAAACAACTAGAACTGCCAAAACAATCTTGAGGAAAAGAAACAGAAATGGAGGAATCACACTCCCAGACCTCAAACTATATTATAAAGCCATCATCATAAAAAAGCCTGGTACTGGAACAAAAATAGGCACACAGACCAGTGGAACAGCATTGAAAGCTCAGAACTAAACCCCACACCTATGGACATCTAATCTTTGATAAGGGTGCCCAAAGTATTACATGGAAGAAAGAGGCTTTCTTCAATAAATGGTGCTGGGAAAACTGGGTTGAAACATGCAGAAGAATGAAACTGAAGCACTTTATCTCATCAGAAACAAAAATCAACTCCAAATGGATCAAAGACACGGATGTTAGACCAGAAACAATCAAATACTTAGAGGAAAGCATTGGTAAAACACTTTCCCACCTAAACCTCAAGGATATCTTTGATGAAACAAACCCAGTTGCAAGGAAGACTAAAGCAGAAACAAACAAATGGGACTATTTCAAACTGAAAAGCTTCTGCACAGCCAAAGAAACTATCACATAAACAAAGAGATCACTCACAGAATGCGAGAAGATCTTCACATGCCATAAATCAGACAAGAGACTAATCACCAAAATATACAAAGAGCTCAGCAAACTTAGCACCAAAAAAGCAAATGACCCCATCCATAAATGGGCAGAGGATATAAACATAACATTCACTCCAGAGGATATTGAAAAAGCTAACAAACATATGAAAAACTGCTCCAGGTCAATGATTATCAGAAAAATTCAAATAAAGACAACATTGATATACCACCTCACTCCTGTAACAATGCATACATCAAAAAGGTCAGCAGCAACAAATGCTGGAAAGGCTGTGGGGACAAAGGAACTCTTTTGCACTGCTGGTGGGAATGTAAATTGGTCCAGCCTCTGTGGAGAGCAGTCTGGAGAACTCTCACAAGGCTAGACATGGACCTTCCATATGACCCAGTAATTCCTCTCCTGGAGTTATACCCCAAGGACTCCATAACACCCAACCAAAAAGATATGTATATACCTATGTTCATAGCAGCACAATTCATAATAGCTAAAACCTGGAAGCAACCCAGGTGCCCAACAACAGATGAGTGGCTGAGAAAGATGTGGTATATATACACAATGGAATACTATGCAGCTACTAAGAACAATGAACTCAACTTCTCTGACCCATCTTGGTCAGAGCTAGAAGGAATTATGTCAAGTGAGCTAAGACAGAAAGATAAAGATAAGTATAGGATTATCCCACTCATCAACAGACGTTGAGAAAGAAGATCAGAAAGAGAAACTAAAAGCAGGATCTGACTAAATTGAAAGTAGGGCACCAAAGTAAAAACCCTGTGGTGAGGGGGAAGGTGGACATGTGGCTTCCTGGGCCGGTGGGGTGAGGTGGGGTGGGGGTAGGGGTAGGGGTTGGGGGTGGGTTGGGACACAATCTTTTGGTGGTAGGAATGGTGTTTATCTACATTACTATTAAATTGTAGTCATATAAATCACTATTTAATTAATATGAGAGGGGGAAAAACTGATTGTATGTCTATCAAAGGGACTTTTCAAAGTTGACCCAATTACCAAATAATGTGATGTTAGCAATAACTATCCATTGTCTTCTTGAACCCTAAGACAGCAGGAACCTCACATTTCCACTATAGAGCCTAAACTTCCCCCAGTCCTAGGACCCTAGGGTAGGGCCCACTTTCCCGCATGTTTCTTCCAATTCTTATCAAATAATATTGCATCTGCCAATCACAACCTAATCAACACAACGAGTGCCACCTCAGCATGTTTCAGCTCAGACTGCATCCATAGACAACAGGTGTGGAATGACAACCCTTCAGCTTCATCACTCGGGTGAGTCCTTTCCTTTCATAGTATTCTCTAATTCCATCCCAGGTGGTTCACTTCCTAACAAAGTCCCAAAACCTAGATCTACATCAGGTTCCATGAGACAGAACATATGTTCACACATGTCCACAAAGTAGGGGAAAATTTATACCTGAAAGCAGTAGTACATTAGAGTTTGCAGTGAGTACCCCCCAACACTTCATCTCCACTATTCCAACCTTTGGGTCCACGACTGGTCAACAATTTGTTTGGCTTTGTATGTTAACTCTCTTTTCAGCCACCAGGTTCCAGATGCCATCAGGATGCTGGCCAGGCTTCCCTGGACTGAAGACCCCACCAATGTGTCCTGGAGCTCCTCTTCCCCAGAGACCCACCATACTAGGGAAAGAGAGAGGCAGACTGGGAGTATGGACCAACCAGTCAACGTCCATGTTCAGCAGGGAGTCAATTACAGAAGCCAGACCTTCCACCTTCTGTAACCCACAACAACCCTGAGTCCATGCTCCCAGAGTGATAGAGAATGGGAAAGCTATTGGGGAAGGGATGGGATATGGAGATTGGGTGGTGGAAATTGTGTGGAATTGTACCCCCCCACCCTATGATTTTTTAATGTCTCCTTTCTTAAATAAAAAGTAAAAAAAAAATTAAAAATTTAAAAACAGAAATATCTAGTAACTGGTCTATGTTAGTTATATTCCAATGGGCCCATAACTTTGTTAGTTTTTGCCTGCACCTGACTGCTAATATGTAGGTGAGCCCAAGTTATTGTCTGGGGTGATGGTATCATAGTTGGATAAAGGATTAGAAAGCTGGATCAGAGAAGAGAGTAGCTTCCAAATATGGGGAGAGTATATAACCATTGTTAATTGTAAACCCCATCAATATGATCTGAGGACAATATACAACACAGGAGCCTGTGTAATCTCTGCATCCCTGTAGGTCTGAGCTAATAGTCTTTGGTCATGGCTAGGAATATTCCAGGCTGCATTAATTTCAGGATCTGTCTTCCTCAGATAGTAGGTAGGGTATGTTTTCCAAACTCCCTTCTGAGAAGGGACCGTTCCTTATCATTGTTGATCCACATTGAGAGAAAATTCCTGCAGGGGTCCACAAAGGGGTCCATTATGTTGTTCCTGATGGAGATGACCAGTGACAGTGGTGAGAGGGATCTGTTAGAGGTCTAGGCCCATTATGTCTGTGTGGGAATCCCAGGACTCCCTGACTAGGGCCCCAGGTGATGGGATGGCCTGGTAGTGACCAAACAGTCATTACCATATATGCCAGTCTCTTGCCCATATTCAGCATTTGTAGTCCTTACTTTGTCTGACAAGGTCAGCTTTGGAGTGACTGAGGGACATGTAATAGAAGGTAGGTGAGGAGAGTATATAGGTCTAAGTAGAAACTGTTTCATTACATACTTTAAGGTGTCTTTTTACTTGCTTGCTTAAGGTCTTTTTATTTGCTTGCTTCATTTTTGACTCACTGCAAAATATTGTGCACTTTTGCTTTAAGGTATATATTTTCCTCTAACTTATGAACATATGCACATATGATCTATTTCATGGGCCATGATCTATATCTAGGTTTTGAGGTTTTTTTTTTTTTTTTTTTTTTTTTTTGAAGTGTGCCACTCAAAACGGAGTTAAGGAGTCCTATGAGCTAGGAACAATCTCACCAGAGTAATGAAGCTGAAGAGCTGACATTCTACACCTGACATCTCAGGACATGGTCTGAAGTAAAGCATGCCAAGGTGGTACATTGACTAGGTTGGGATCAGCAGATGAAATATCATTTGGTATGAATTGAGAGAAGCATACAGGAAAGCAAGCCCCACCTGCTGTCCATGCATTTAAGAAAGCCATAGATAGTTATTGCTATAACCAAATTATTTAGCAATTGGGTTAACTTGGAAAATGGTTTTGTTAGCATTTGCTTTATCATATATGTCATCACCATGATTTATGTCCTTTTATGCTATTTACATATAGCTGTATATTATAAAGTAATGCCACCAGTTGCTTCTATTCTCCCTGATCTAAACTTTTAGAAGATTTGATATATTAGAGAACATGGCATTATTAGAATTGTATTAACAATTTGAGCCCACTGTTAAAACTCAATCAGAACACCTATTTGAAGTTATATATTTTTTAAATTTCTTTATTGGGGAATTAATGCTTTACATTTGACAGTAAATACAATAGTTTGTATATACATACCATTTCTCAGTTTTCCATATAACAATACAAACCCCACTAGGTCCTTTGTCATCCTTCTTGGACGTGTATTCTCCCCCCACCCCACACCAGAATCTTTTACTTTGGTGGAATATGCCAATTCCAGTTCAGGTTCTACTTGTGTTTTCTCATCTTGTTTTTCAACTTCTGCCTGAGAGTGAGATCATCCCATATTCATCCTTCTGTTTCTGACTTACTTCACTTAAAATGAATTTTTCAAGGTCCATCCAAGATGAGCTGAAAATGGTGAAGTCACCATTTTTAATAGCTGGGTAGTATTCCATTGTGTATATATACCACCACTGGCTCAGCCACTCATCTGTTGTTGGACACCTGGTTGGCTTCCAGAGTTTGGCTATTACAAATTGTGCTGCTAAGATAATATGTGTACACAGATATTTTTGGATGGGTGTATTGGGTTCCTTAGGATATATCCCCAGGAAAGAATTACAGGATCATAGGGTAGGTCCATATCTAGCCTTCTGAGATTTCTCCAGACTGTTCTCCACAGAGGTTGGACCAATTTACATTCCCACCAGCAGTGCAGGAGGGTTCCTTTGACCCCACAATCTCTCCAGTATTTGCTGCTCCCTTTTCTGATGTGTGACATTCTCACAGGAGTGAAGTGGCATCTCATTGTTGTCTTTATTTTCATTTCTCTGACAATCAAAGACTTGGGCTTTTTTTTTTTTTTCATGTGTTTCTCAGCCTTCAGGATCTCTTCTGTGGCCAATATTCTGTAGATGTCCACTCTCCATTTTTGGATAGGGTTCTTTGTTTTCTTGTGGTTGAGTTTGGCAAGCTCTTTATTTATTTTGGGTATTAGCATCGTGTCTGATGTATGGCATGTAATGATCTTCTCCCACTCTGTGAGGGCTCTTTTGGTTTGGGTAGTGCTTCCTTTTGCTGTACAGAAGCTTTTTAATTGATGGAGTCCCATAGGATTATACTTATTTTAGTCTTCTTTGTAATTGGATTCATTTCATTGAAGATGTATTTAATTTTTATGCGGAAAAGAATTGTGCCAATATTTTCCTCTAAGTATCTGATAGTTTCTGGTCTAACATTCAATTTATTGATCCACTTGGAATTTACTTTTGTGTTTGATTAAATATAGTGGCTCAGTTTCATTCCTCTGCATGTTTCAACCCATTTTTTCCAACACGATTTGTTGAAGAGACTCTGCTTTCCCCATTGAAGAGTCTGGGCAACTTTGTCAAAGATTAGATGTCCATAGGTGTGGGGGCTTACTTCCAGGCTCTGAATTATATTACACTCGTCAGAGTGTCTATTCATATTCCAGTACCAAGCAGTTTTGATGACAGTGACCCTATAATACTGTTTGAGATGTGGGAGTGTGATGCTTCCAGTTCTGTTCTTTCTTCTCAAGACTATTTTGGCAATTCTAGGTCTTTTCTGGTTCCAGATAAACATTTGTAGCATTTGTTATATTGTCCTAAAAATGTGTTTGGGATCTTGATGGGGATAGCATTAAATTTGTATATGGCTCTGGGTAGTATATTCATTTTTATGATTTTAATTCTTCCAGCCCTTGAACATGGAATATCTTTCCACTTCATTGTGTCTTTTTCAAGTTCCTTGAGTATTGACTCATAATTTTCAGTATCCAAGTCTTTCACTTCTTTGGTTAGATTTATTCCTAGATATTTTATTGTTTTTGTTGCTATAGTAAAAGGAATTGCTTTCTGGATTTCAACTTCTTCTAATTTAGTGTTTGTGTAGAGGAATGCCATTGACTTTTGAATGCTAATTTTGTAGCCTGACACTTTATTATATTGCCTGATGATTTCCAACAGCTTCTTGCTGGATTTCTTAGTTTTTTTCTATGTATACTATCAAGTCATCTGCAAATAGGTAGAGTTTGACTTCGTCTCTTCCAATATCTAACCCTGGAATTCCTTGTTCCTGTCTGATGGCTGTGGCTGCTGGAGCTCACGTGGAGTGCCTACAAACAGGAGGTAAGCCACTGGTCTTCTGGCTACTGGTTCAAGGGACCACATGCAAAGAAAGGAAGTGTCAGGAGAGATCCTAATATGAGCCTCTAGTTTATTCAGGGTCAAACACAAGGCTTTATAGCAAACAGAACAAAGGACATTTTTCACATATGTCAGAAATTACAGGTTTAATAAAGGTTAGCTTGCCCCTATGGTGGGGAGGTAGGAATGACAAGAACTGATGTGATACCAAATGGTCAAGACAATTAGTTTTCCATGCAGGCATCTTAATTATCCAAAGGTATTAAGAAAACCATAGTGGCTAAACCAGTAGAATTAGATGAAACAGAGAGAGACTAGGCTTGATGTAAATCATAGATATCAAAGTAAGGAAATAGATGTGGGGGTCTCACTACCGAGGTACTGGCAAGGCTTGTGACTGAGTATGTTCTCAAAAGGTGAAATTATAGTGAACTTGTGAACTTTGAATGACCATAGTGAACTTTGAGTGAACCCTCAAGTAGGCAGCCATTTGGCCTGCTAGCAGGGGAAACTAAACGTGTGAGGCCTGTAGGCTTTCTGTGGACTTGAGGTACTAATAAGGGGAAAATGAGTCATGGAAGACTTTTCCCTTTTAGCTCATCCCTATACAGGAGAGGCCAACAAGTGGGGTGTCTTTCCAGACCTCCATCCAAGGATGGGAGAGCTCCCCTAAGCTATACCAAGCAGTCACATAGTCCTACATATGGCAAGAACTTCCAATACTGATTTGAATAATGATGATAGTGGGCAGCCCAGTCTAGAACCTGATATGAGGGGAAATGCTTCCAGTTTTTCATCATTGAGTATGATGTTGGCTGTAGGTTTGTTATATAGACTCCACTGTCTTCAGGAATTTTCCATATATTCCCATTTCTTGTAGTGTTTTGATCATAAAGGGATGTTGTATTTTGTCAAATGCTTTCTCTGTATTTATATATATGATCATGTAGTTTTTGGTCTTGCTTTTATTGATGTGGTGGATAACATTGATTGATTTACATGTATTAAGCCAACCTTGCATCCCTGGGATAAACCCCACTTGGTCATAATGAACAATCTTTTTAATATTCTGCTGTATCCAGTTGGCTAGAATTTTGTTCAATATTTTAATATCTATCATCATCAGATGTATTAGCCTGTAGCTTTCTTTTTTTGTTTGTGTCCCAGTCTGATTTGGTATCAAAGTGATGTTGGCTTCATAGAAGGAGGAAGGTAGTATTCCACTGTCTTTAATTTCTGGAAGACTTTTAAAAGTAGAGGTATTTGTGCTTCTTTGATGGTTTTATTTATTTGTAAAACCATCTGGTTTAGGACTTTTATTTTTGGGAAAGTTTTTGATAATTCTTTCAATTTCATTAGCTGTGATGGGCCTGTTCATGTTATATAGTCCCTCTTTATTTAATTTTGGAAGTTCATAGGTATGTAGGAAAGTGTCCATTTCTTCTAGGTTCTCTAGCTTGGTGTCATATAGTTGTTCATAGAAGCCTCGCATGATATGTTGAATTTCTGTGGTGTCTGTTATGATATCTCCTCTCCTGTTTATGATCCCATTTATTTGGGTCTTCTTCCTTTTTTGTTTTGTGAGTCTGGTGTAGTGAATATTCTGTTCATATTCTGCCCATTTATGGTTGGGGTAATTTGCTTTTTTGTTACTTAGTTTGCTGAGCTGTTTATATATTTTAGTTATTATTCTCTTGCCTTATATATGGTGTGTGAAGATCTTCTAGCATTCTGCGAGGGGTCTCTTTATTTGAGTGATGGTTTCCTTTGTTTTGCAGAAGCTTTTCAATTTGATGTAGTCGCACTGATTTCTGTTTGTTTCATTCTTCCTTGTAATTGGGTTTGTATCATCAATGATGTCCTGAGGTTTAGGTGGGAAAGTTTTCCACCAATGTTTTCCTCTAAGTATTTGATAGTTTATAGTCTAAAATTCAAGCTCTTTATCCATTTGGAGTTAACTTTTGTTTCTGGTGAGAAAGTGGTTCAATTTCATTATTCTGCATCTTTCAACCCAGTTTTCCCAGCACTATATATTGAAGAGAGCCTCCTTTCTCCATTTAATATGTTGGGCTCCTTTATCAAAAATTTATGTTCGTAGGTGTGGGTGTTTAATTCTGGGCTTTCAAATTCTGTTCCACTGGTCTGTGTACATATTTTTGTTCTAGTACCAGGTTGTTTTGAGTATGGTGACCTTATAGTATAGTTTGAGATGTGGAAGTGTTATGCTTCCATTTTTGTTTCTTTTCCTTAAGATTGTTTTGGTGATTCTTGGTATTTTCTGGTTCCAGATAAATGAATGTAATTTTTCTTTTATTCTCTTAAAGAAACTTGGTGGGACTTTGCCTGGGTATCTCATGAAATTTGTATATGGCTCTGTGCAGAATATTCATTGATGACATTAATTCTTCTGACCCATGAGTATGGGACATCTTTCCATTTCTTTGTATCATTTTCTATTTATTTGAATACCAACTTGTATTCAACATATGAGCCTTGAACTTCTTTGATCAGGTTTATTCCTAGATATTTTATTGATTATGATGCAACAGTGAGATAAAGTGGTTAAGTTTCATTTTTTATATACTTCAGCCCAGTTTTCCCAGCACTACTTATTGAACAGAGCCTCTTTCCTCCATTTAATAATTTGGGCCCAAATTTCTGGATATTCTCTTCTTCGAACTTATTGTTTGCATAAAGAAATGCCACTGATTTTTGTTCATTGACTTTGTAGCCTGACACTTTGCTATATTGCCTAATGATTCCCAGTAATTTTTTTTTGCTGCAGTCTTTAATTTTTCTGTGTATACTATCATAATGTCTGCAGACAGTGAGAGTTTGACTTCTTCCCTTCCAATCTGTATTCCTTTGATTCCTTTCCCAGGTGGAAAGTCTGGCTTCTGTAATTGCTTCCTTACTGAACATGGGCATTGGCAGGTCGATCCATACTCCCGCCTGCCTCTCTCTTTCCCTAATGGGCTAGTGTTCTGGAGAATTAGAGCTCCAGGACACATTGGTGGGGCTGTCTGTCCAGGGAAGTCTGTTTGTCATTGTCTTAGCATCTTGAACCTGGTGGCTGAAAAGATAGTTAACATATAAAGTCAATCAAATTGTTGACTAATAAAGAAACTAAAGGCTGGAATAGTGCAGATGAAGAGTTGTGGGGTCCTCTATTTTGTAGATAGTTAGCTAGTAGGCATATTTTAGTTATATTCCAAAGGGCCTGTGGATATACTAGACTGTTTTTTTGTTTGTTTGTTTGTTTTTGCTTTTTTTTCCCTGAGCCTGACATCTGGTTGGATACAAGATATTGTCTGGAGAGATGATGTCATGGCTGGATATAGGACCAGAAAGCTATGTCAGGGAAGAGAGTAGCTCCCAAGTATCTTTTTAAGAACCAACATTAGGCTTCATTGATCTTTTATATGGTTATCTTATTTTTGATGTTGTTTATTTTTACTATAATTTCAGTGATTTCAGTCCTTCTGGTTGCATTATGGTTTCTTTGTCCCTCTTCTAAGTTTTTAAGTTGCTCAGTAAGGTTATTTACTTGAGCTTTTTGCTGTTCCTTTGAGATCATTCCATTTTTCTTAGTTGTTGTTTTCAGTGTCTCTCAATCTGTCTCTTTTTTTAAACTCTTTTACCTCCTTTTAGTTTTCTCTAACTTATCCTCTATCTGGCTAATTCTGTTTTCTGCTTCTGTTAGTCTGTTTTCCCTTTCCTCAGCTTCCTTCTTCAGTTCAGCTATTTATTTATTTATTTTCACTGTGCTCAGTTACAGTATTATCTTGTTCTGCTAGTTGTCCTTTTAGCTTAGCTCTTTCAGTTTTCAGTTCTCTGATTACCTCTATGTAGCTAGTATTTTTCTTGAGGGTCTCATCTGTTGTTTCCTTATTTCTGATAGTATTTTTCCTCATCCTCAGTAGCTGTCCTCATTTCTGTGATTAATAGGTCAATTATTATAAGGATATTTTCTTTATTTATAATTGCTTCTGACTTAGTTGGTATTTTTTTCTGGGCTTCTGTCCTGATTCATTGTCATAGTTGATTTAGATATTATCATATTTTTTTGTGTGTTTTGTATTTTTGTGCCTGGGGTGTTTATGTTCAGTTGTTATGTTGAGTGCAGAAAATCCCCACTAATACTCTTACAACTGAGATCATAAGCCTCAGCAAATACAACAACAAAAGCAATGATTAATGCAGTTCAATCAGAACTTTTTAGCTACAAAAACTCGGCCCACCAAAAACAAATTATTAGAATGAGGTTGTATCCCCAGTATACTCAGTACTCCCAAATTACTCTTCAAGTATGAGGGAGAAGTAAAAATATACTCAAACATAGTGAAACTGAAGGAAATCACCACTACCAAACCTGCTTTGCAAGAATTACTGAAGAGTCCCACATAAAAAGAAGCAAAGGAATACCTACTCTAAATGGGTGTTAAGTGGAAGAATAGCACCAAGAACACAAACAACAGGACAAAACAGAAACATGGGTTCAGTGGTGGCATACCTGGCAAAGCACGTTCGAGCCCCAACTCTCCACCTACAGGGGAAAACAGTGTTGCAGCTGTCTCTGTCTCTCTTTCTCTCTATAATCCCCTTTTCTCTTGGTTTCTGGCTGTCTCTAAGTAATAAATCAGTAAAGATAATTTTAAGGGGCCTAGTGGTGGTGCACCCAGTTAAATGCTCACATTTCAGAGCACAAGGACCCAAGTTCAACACCCTGGTCTCCACTTGCAGGGGGAAAGCTTTGTGAGTGGTTACGCAGGGCTGCAGGTGTTTCTCTGTCTCTTTCCCTCTCTATCCCCCCTCTCCCCTCAATTTCTCTGTCTCTGTTCAATAAAAATAAAGATGTTTAAAAAAGATAATTTTAAAAATTAAAAATGCAGAAACATAAGAGAAGTGAAAGCAAAATGAATAGAGAAGTATGATTAAATGTTGATTAGCCTAAGCCAAGTCAAAAAAGTATTCTTATAGATATTGTAACTTATAAAGTTATACAGAACAGTCATTCAATGATATTCTTCAAGGAAATTTAACAGCTTGACAAAATTTTTGTGGAATCATAAAAAAAATCACAAAAGACAGAAGCACTTCTGAGGGGGGAAAAAGCAGACATATCACACTCCCCAACATCAGTTTATACTACAAAACAATTTTAATTACAACATCCTAGTACTGGAATCAAGAGACCCATGGACTGACAATAACAGAACCTAGAGTCCAGATCTGGTTTTATACATGTATTGTATAGTGATCTGATATATGATAAAGGGATCAAAATCACTTAGTAGAGAAAATAAGTTTATTCAAAATTGGTTCTGGGAAAACTGGACAAACACAAGTAGTACAATGAAATTACACGGTGACTTAGCACAGTGCACCAAAAGCAGTTCAAAATGTATCAAAGACCTGGGTTTTAGATCAGAAATTTTAAAAGACACATAAGAAAAAATTCTTTTTAATTTTTTTTATTTAAGAAAGGAGACATTAACAAAACCACATGGACAGGAGGGGTACAACTCCATACAATTCCCACCGCCCAATCTCCATATTCCATCCCCTCCCCAATAGCTTTCCCATTCTCTATCCCTGTGGGAGTATGGACCCAGGGTCATTGTGGGTTGCTGAAGGTGAAAGGTCTGGCTTCTGTCATTGCTTCCCTGCTGAACATGGACGTTGACTGGTTGGTCCATACTCCCAGTCTGCCTCTCTCTTTCCCGACTAGGGTGGGTCTCTCGGGAAGCGAAGCTCCAGGACACATTGGTGGGGTCTTCAGTCCAGGGAAGCCTGGCCAGCATCCTGATGGCATCTGGAACCTGGTGGCTGAAAAGAGAGTTAACATACAAAGCCAAACAAACTGTAGAGCAAACATGGACCTAAAGACTGGAATAATGGAGAGGAAGTGTTGGGGGAGGGTACTCAATGCAAACTCTAGTGTACTTCTGCTTTCAGGTATATATTTTGCACTAGTTTATGGATACATGTGAATATATGTTCTATCTCACGGAACCTGGACTATATCTAAGTTTTAGAACTTTGTTAGGAAGTGAACCACCTGCGATGGAATTAGAGAATACTATGAAAGGAAAGGTCTCACTGAAGTAATGAAGCTGAAGGGTTGATATTACATGCCTGACGTCTCTGGACACAGTCTGAGCTGAAGCATGTTGAGGTAGCACTCGTGTTGATAAGGTTGCGATCAGCAGATACAATATTATTTGATATGAATTGGGAGAGGCATGCAGTAAAGTGGGCCCTACCCTAAGGTTCCAAGACTGGGGGAAATATGGGTTCTATAATGGAAAAGTGAGGTTGCTGTTGTCTTAGGGTTCAGAAAGACAATGGATAGTTATTATTATCATCACATTATTTGGTAATTGGGGTAATTTTGAAAAGTCCCTTTCTTACGGTTTGCTGTATAATACCCAGCATCTTGTGCCACCCATTGCTTCTGATCTACTTGTTCTAGGCTTTTGAGAGAGTCAGCATGTCAATGACACAGCCTATATATTAAAAAGACTCAGTCTATGTTTTAAAAACTTCCAGACATACAATCAATTTTCCCCCTCTCATATTGATTAACTAGTGATTTATATGACTACATTTTACTAGGAGTGTACATAAACACCATTCCCACCACCAAAAGACTGTTTCCCATCCCATCCACCCACCGCCACCACCACCACCACCACCACCACCACCCCCAACAGCCCAGGAAGCCACATGTCCACCCTCCCCCTCACCACAGGGTTTTTACTTTGGTGCCCTACTTTCAATTTTGTCAGATAATGCTTTTAGTTTCTCTTTCTGATCTTCTTTCTCAACTTCTGTTGATGAGTAGGGTCATCCCATACTCATCTTTATCTTTCTGACTTAGCTCTCTTAACAAAATTCCTTCTAGCTCTGTCCAAGATGGGCCAGAAAAGGTGGGTTCATAGTTCTTGATAGCTGTATAGTATTCCATTGTGTATATATACCACAGCTTTCTCGGCCACTCATCTGTTGTTGGGCACCTGGGTTGCTACCAGGTTTTAGCTATTATGAATTGTGCTGCTATGAACATATCTTTTTGGCTGGGTGTTATGGAGTCCTTGGGATATATACCAAGGAGAGGAATTACTGGATCATATCTAGCCTTGTGAGTTTTCCAGACTTCTCTCCACAAAGGCTGGACCAATTTACATTCCCACCAGCAATGTAAAAGTGTTCCTCTGTCCTACAGCCTTTCTAGCATTTGTTGCTGCTGTCCTTTTTGATGTATGCCATTCTCACAGGGGTGAGGTGGTATCTCAATGTTGTCTTAATTTGCATTTCTCTGACAATCAGTGACCTGGAGCAGTTTTCATATGTTTGTTAGCCTTTTGGATCTCCTCTGGAGTGAATGTTTTGTTCATATCCTCTGCCCATTTATGGATGAGGTCATTTGCTTTTTTGTTGCTAAGTTTGCCTTAGTTTCTTGTCTGATTTATGGCATGTGAAGATCTTCTCGCATTCTGTGAGTGGTCTCTTTGTTTTTTTGATAGTTTCTTTGGCTGTGCAGAACTTTTCAATTTGATGTAGTGACATTGGTTTGTTTTTCCTTTAGTCTTCCTCGCAACTGGGTTTGTTTTACCAAAGATATCCTTGAGGTTTATGTGGGAAAGTGTTTTACAAATGTTTTCCTCTAAGTATTTGATTGTTTCTGGTCTAACATCCATGTATTTGATCCATTTGGAGTTGATTTTTGTTTCTGGTGAGATAAAGCGGTTCAGTTTCATTCTTCTGCATGTTTCAACCCAGTTTTCCCAGCACCATTTATTGAAGAGAGCCTCCTTCCTCAGTTTAATACTTTGCCCCCCCTTATCAAAGATTAGATGTCCATAGGTGTGGGGGGTTATTTCTTGGCTTTCAATTCTGTTCCACTGGTATGTGTGCCTATATTCGTTCCAGTACCAGGCTGTTTTGATGATGATGGCTTTATAATATAGTTTGAGATCTGGGCGTGTGATGCCTCCATTTCTATTTCTTTTCCTCAAGATGGTCTTGGCAATTCTAGGTGTTTTCTGGTTCCATATAAATGAATGTAGTGTTTGTTCTATTCTCTTAAAGAAGCTTGGTGGAACTTTGATGGGTATTGCATTAAATTTGTATATGGCTCTGGGTAGAATATTCATTTTGATGATACGTATTCTTCTGACCCATAAGCATGGTATATCTTTCCATTTCTTGGTATCAGTTTCTATTTCCTTGAATAGTGACTTAGTTTTTAATATACAAGTCTTTCACTTTTTTGGTCTGCTTTATTCCTAGGTATTTTATTGATTTTGCTGAAACAGTAAATGGGAGTGATTTCTGGATGTCTTCTTCTTCAGTTTTAGTGTTTGCATAAAGAAATGCCACTGATTTTTGTACATTGATTTTGTATCTTGACACCTTGCTGTATTGCCTAATAACTTCTAGTAGATTTCTGCTTAATTCTTTAGGTTTTTCTATGTATACTATATCATCTGCAAATAGTGAGAGCTTGACTTCTTCCTTTCCAATCTGCATTCCTTTGATTTCTTAGTCTTGCTTCATTGCTATGGCAAGAACTTCTAATACTATGTTGAAGGGTAATGGTGACACTGGACAGCCCTGCCTAGTCCCCAATCTGAGGGGGAATGCTTTCAGCCTCTGTCCATTGAGTATGATGTTGACTGTAGGTTTGCTATATATGAATTTTATTATCTTGAGGAATTTCCCATCTATTCCCATTTTTTGTAGAGTTTTGAGCATGTATGAGTGTTGGATTTTGTCAAAGGCTTTCTCTGCATCTATTGAGATAATCATGTGGTTTTTGGCTTTGCTTTTATTGATTTGGTGAATGACATTGATTGACTTACATATGTTGGACTAGCCTTGAATTCCTGGTATGAATCCCACTTATACTGCTGTATCCGGTTGTTTAATATGTTGGCATCTATGTTCATCAGAGATATTGGTCTATAACTTCTTTGTTGTGTCTCTATCTGCTTTTGGTATCAGGGTGATGTTGGTGTCATAGAAGGTGGAAGGGAGTGTTCCTCTTTCTTCTATCTTATGGAAAAACTTAAGAAGTATGGGTACTGTTTCCTGAAAGTTTTGTAGAATTTGTTTGTGAAGCCATCTGGTGTAGAACTTTTGTTGTTGAGGAGATTCTTAATAACTGTTTCGATTTCTTTGTCTGTGATTAGTGCTTTTAGGTTTTGTAGTTCTTCTTGGTTCAGTTTTGGAAGGGCACATTTTCTAGGAATTCTTCCATTTCTTCCAGATTCTCTAGCTTGGTGGCATATAGTTCTTCATAGAAGTTTCACATGATTTTCTGAATTTCTGTGGTGTCAGTTGTGATATCTCCTCCATCGTTTACAATTCTATTAATTTGAGTCTTCTCTCTCTCTCTCTCTTTGGTGAGTCTGACTAGGGGTTTTTCAATTTTGTTTAATCTTTCAAAGAACCAACATTTTTCTTCATTGATCCTTTGTATGGTTCTCTTATTCATGATGTTTATTTCTGCTCTAATTTTAGTGACTTCTGCCCTTCTGATAGCTTTAAGGTTCCTTTGTTCCTCTTCCTCTAGTTCCTTAAGGTGTGCAGTAAGATCATTTATTTGAGCTTTTTCTTGTTACATAATATGTGATTATATAGCTATGAGTTTCCCTCTCAATACTGCTTTCGCTGTGTCCCAAATATTTTGATAGGTTGTGTCTTCATTTTCATTTGTTTCCAGGAAAATTTGAATTTCTTGCTTGAGAGTCTTTCTGACTCAGTGGTTCTAAAGCAGTATGTTGTTTAGTTTCCAAATTCTGTGTCTTTTAATAATTTTCTGTTTGTTGTTAAATGTTAGCTTTACTCCACTGTGGTCTGAGAAGATATTTGGGATGATTTCAATGTTCTTGAATTTGTTGTTGCTGTCTTTGTGGCCTAACATGTTTTCTATCCTTGAATATGTGTTCTGTGGATTTGAAAAGAATGTGTATTCCAATTATTTGGGGTGAAGAACTCTGAAAGTGTCTAAGATGTCTAGTCTGTCCATCTCTTCATTTAATTGTCTTTTTTCTTTGTTGATTATCAGCTTTTTTGATCTATTCAAGTGTGATAGTGGGGTTTTAAAGTCTCCCACTCTTATTGTATTACTATTGATGTATTTTGAAGTTCTTTGATTAGGTGCTTGATGTATTTAGATGGTCCCACATTGTGTGCATAGATGTTAATAAATGTTAAATCTTCTCGACTGATTGATCCCCTAATCATTATGTAATGACTTTTCCTATTTTTTTATTACTTTATTTAATTTAAAATCTATTGTGTCTGAGATGAGAATGGCTGTTCCTGCCCTTTTATTGTGGTCCATTAGCCTGTAGGATCGTTTTCCATCCTTTCACTTTAAGTCTTTATCTTGTTGGATCAACTGGGAATTTCGCAAATAGCATATGGTTGGGTTATGTTTTCTGATCCATCTTCCCACTCTGTGCCTTTTGATTGGTGAGTTTAAGCTACTGACATTTATTGATATTATGGATTTAATGTATTGTAGTGCCATTGTTCAACAAATTTTTGTTTGCTCTGATATATTGCAAGTATTATAGTGATGTTCTTGTTTATAAGAGGTCTTTTAGAACCTCTTTCAGGGCTGGTTTGGTGATATTTGCCTCCTTTAACTGTTGTTCGTCTAAGAAGGTTTTGATCCCCCCATCTAGTTTGAGTGAAAGTCTAGCAGGATGTATTATCCTTGGTTGAAACCCTTTTTCATTAAGGGCTTGATAGATATCTTGCCATTCTCTTCTGGCTTTTAGAGTTTGAGTGGAGAAATCTGCAGATATCTTCTGGGTTTTCCCCTGTATGTGACTTTTTATTTCTCTCTTGCAGCCTTTAGAATCCTTTCTTTATCCTTACTTCTTTTCGTTGTGACTATGATTTGTCTTGGTGTCTTCTGGTCTGGGTTTATTCTGTTTGGTAGTCTCTGGGCTTCTTGAATCTTAATGTCCTTTCTGTTGTTCATGTCTGGGAAGTTTTCTTCTATAATTTCCTCTAGAATGTTTCCTTCCCCTTCCTCTCTTTCTTCCTCTGTCAGGCCAATTATACAAATTTTACTTCTTTTGAGATCATCCCATATGCCTCTGTTGTTGTTTTCAGTGTCTCTCAATCTCTTTTTGAGCTCTTTCACCTCTTTTGTAGTTTATTCTTGCTCATCCTCTGTCTGGCTAATCCTGTTTTCTGCTTCTGTTAGTCTGTTTTCCCTTCCCTCAGCTGATTTCTTCTCTTCAGCTATTTCAGCTTTCAGTTCTCTAATTGCCTCAAGGTAATTTGTATTTTCCTTGAGAATCTCATCTGTTGTTTCCCTAATATTGCTAGACCTTTCCTCCAATGTTGTTTTCATTTCTGTGATTTATAAGTTTATTATTGCTTGCATACTTTTCTTATCTATGGTTACTTCTGGCTGATTTGTAGTTTCTTCTGGGCTCTTTTCTTCATTCATTGTAGTAATAGTTTTATTTGCTCTTGATCTAACCTTTTTTTTTTTTATTAATGTGTTTTTTGTTTTTATGTTCTGTTGTTCCTCATTTGTTGTGTTTTGAGAACAAGCCATGCTATACTAGATACCTTTATTACAAATGCAATCACCAACCTTAGAAATTTTAATAGACACTGAATTAAGGTCAAGCAGTTTAACTGATATCAGTTAGCCAAACAATGTCTCCAGGCCGATAAAAAATAGCAACCAATTCCTAGTGAAGAAGAAAGAGAAAGGAAAAAAGGAATAGCAAGAATAGACATTTATGCACATCTACTATCCACTCTATATTCTAGGGGTAACAAGAGGAGAAAGGGAAGTAGAGCTGAGATACAAACAGAGAGAGTCCACTCTGAGTCAGATTTCATCCCCAAAATAATTCACTAATGCATATAAGTGAATTCAGAAGGCCAAAGAAGGAGGAGGGAAGAAAGGATGACAAGAATGAGAAAAAGAAAAAAAAGGAAGAAGAAAAAAAACAGAGAGAGAGAAAAGAAAAAAGATAAGAAAAAATACAGTAATAAAAGAGCAGTGAAAGGAAAGAGTTATTTATTGTTATTATTATTATTATTTTAATTAGCTAGGTGGAGGGAGAAGAGGGAGAGTGGGTAGGTTAGATAGGAAGAGTGAAACAAGTTTCTCTTACAACTCACCCAGTCCCCTAGCACTGGAAAATACACTTAGAGTTAATTCTGTTCAACCTGAACAAGGGGGGAAAGGGTTACACACACACACACACACACACACACACACACACACACACACACACACACATATATATATATATATATATATATATATATATATAGTATTAATAATGAAATAGAACATAGTAAAAAAAAAAAAAAAAAAAAAAAACCTCTCCTGATAGCTCCATATTACCTCAGGCCCCCTCAGCAGAGGCAGCTGATTTTTAAGAATATAAAACAAACAAACAAACAAACAAAAAAAAGACACAAAAAACACCTCAGGTGGTCTTTCCCTGTTTGAGTAAGACTCTGATTGGTCAAATATTTGTAGCTGGGTTTGGCCACTTAGAAAGAAAAAGCGCCAAGGGTTTCAGAAAGGAACAGGCTTGGAATTGGAATGACATCCCTGTTGAGCCAGGGATCTCGTTAAAGAAAGAAGCTCAGCAGGGGAGCCTTCTAGGAATAGCTCTCTGGCCCCCAGGGTCTGGTTATGGGGTGGGGGAACACAATGGTGTGCTTCAGGAATAATAATTAAAAAATAAGAAATTTCCTTTCCTTTTTCTCAATTTTCTAACCCAAATTGAGTTATAGTCACCTCCTTGGTGTCACAGCTAGGACCCCGTATTCACTGTCCTGCTAAAGGCAAAAAATCCTACAGTTTCCAGCAGATGTTGTCGGAACTCAAGCTACTAGCAGCTTCTCAGTCGCCATCTTGGCTCCACCTCTTAATTTTTTTTTTTTTTCATCTTTATCTCACCTTGGGTGGAACTTGAAGAAATAGGGTTGGGTGGGATGAGTCAGAAAGACCTTCCACCTTCTGCATCCCACATGACCTTGGGTCCATACTTCAAAAGGGATAAAAAAATAGGAAAGCTATCATGGGAAGTGATGGGATACAGAGTTCTGGTGGTGGGAATTGTGTGGAGTTGTACCCCTCCTATCCTACCTTACCAATCATTATTAAATCACTAATAAAAAATAAAAATAATATCCCAAGAGCAGAGAAGCCCAGATAATAACTAAACATATATATGGGGGGGACAGGCAGTAGCACACCTGGGTAAGCACACACAGTACAATGTGCAAGGATCCGGGTTCCTGCTCCTGCAGGGGGAAAAGCTTCTCGGTGAAACTGGTCTGCAGGCGTCTCTCTGTCTCCTCCTCCCCTCTCAATTTCTCTCTGTCTCTATCCAATAATAAAGAAAGAAAAATAAAAAACATATCTATGGTTACTTTCCACAGCAGAATGATAGAAAAATACCCCAATCATACTATCAAATTTATTAGTAGAGTATTTATAGTCAGGCAATAGTGTAATAACATAATCACAATCTAAAAGATAAAAACTTCAGTCAATAATACCTTATGCTATAGGATCTTTTTAAAAATATGACGGAGAAGAGAAAGCTTTCCCAGATAAACAGAAACTAAGAGTTTACCATTACCAGACCTGCACTAGTCTGTGTGTGTGTTTTTCTCTCCCCTCTCAATTCCGCTGTATCTCTATCCCAAATAAATAAATAAATATATAAATATATAAATAAATATAAAAATAAATGTGGTAAAATTTAGATAATAAATATTAACTATTTTAATCATTTGTGATTGCATGCATTAGCACTAAATATATTCACAAAGTTGTTGCTCATAACTTAATCATTACTCCCCAACATAAACTGTACCCATTAAATAATTCCTTAATTTCTCTTCTCTTAAACCCCCAGCTACTTTGACTTACTATATACTAATTTGCCTATTCTAAGTACCTTATAAAGGTACATTTTATTAAAAAAAAAAAAAAGAAATGCTGAAAGTGATAGTTTTAGAGGGATAGAAAAAAAAGACAGAAAAAAGACATAAAAGTGTGAGTATGGTGATAAATAATAATGTAGAGTCAGAAACATGGGCAATATTAAAATAAGAACAAAATACCATGGGTGGGGGTGACAGCATAATGGTTATGCAAACAGACTCTTATGCCTGAGGCTCCTAAGTCCCAGGTACAATCCCTCACACCACCATAAGCCAGAGCTGAGCAGTGCTCTGGTGTTTCTATGTGTGTGTCTCTCTCTCTGCATCTCATCTCTCTCCAAAATTAAAAAAAAATTAATAAAAAATAACAAAATACCTAAGAGGTGTTAAAAGTTGCTGAGCCTCTTAGATACAGAAAGTTAAATACAATTCTTGTAGGAGGGGGCCAGGTGGTGGCACATCTGGTTGAGAGCACAAGTTAAAATGCACAAGGACCGATGTTCAAACCCCTGGTCCCCACCTGCAGGAAGAAAGTTTCACAAGTTGTTGCAGGTATCTCTCTTTCTCTTTACCTCTCTAGTTCCCCTTCCCTCTTGATTTCTGGCTGCCTCTATCAAATAAAGATAATTAAAAACATATTATAGTAGTCATATATATTATAGTAGAAACAAAAATCTGCAGCTGAGACACTTGGAAGAATAACTGGAAAATTGATAGAATCACAGTGAAAACTAATCCAAATAAAAAAGCAAAAAGATATCCTAAGAAATAGAAGTATCAATCACATAAAACCACTAGAAAGCAAAAATAGAATGGAAAAAGTTAAACTTCATGAATGACTAATGGCCCTAAATGTAAATAGTATCAAAACAGTAAGGTAGTTCTTTCTTTCTTTTTTCTTTCTTTCTTTCTTTCTTTCTTTCTTTCTTTCTTTCTTTCTTTCTTTCTTTTTCCCTCTCTGTGTGTTTCTTCTCTCTCTATCTCTCTTTCCTGAACCTATCAGGAGCAGTAGAATCCACAGGTCACAGTGCCAGAAATAATCTGTCAGGAGAAAAAAATTATCTGGATCCCAGAATCAGAAATAAGCTTCATAACTGTGGACATAGTAATAGGAAAAAAAGCATCCAGGGTCACGATGAAAAAGAAGAAAAAGGCAGAGAGGCATCTCTCTCTCTCCCTTCTTTATCTTTTTTTTTTTTTTTTTGCCTCCAGGTTTATTGCTGGGGCTTGGTGCCTGCATTATGAATCCACTACTCCTAGAGGTCATTTTTTCCCATTTGGTTGCCCTTGATATTGTCTTTCTTATTATTATTACCATTGTTGTTGTTGGATAGGACAGAGAGAAATCAAGAGGGAAGGGGAGACAGAGGGTAGATAGAAAGATAGAAATCTGCAGACCTGCTTCACCCCCCCTGCAGGTGGGGAGTCAAGGGTTCCAACCTGGATACTTGAGCAGGTCCTTGCACTTCGTGCCATGTGCGCTTAACCTGCTGCACTACAGGAGAGGCATATATCTCTGAAAACCAAGGTAAATTTATTAGCATAAACCCTAAAAAGGATTGGCAGATAAAAGAGTTAGACAGATCCCCTCACTCACAGAGTAGGAAGCTTTATACTTGGATAAAACTGGTGGTGGGAGAGTAAGGGGAGGAGAATTATATGCAGCAAGGATGGGTAGTTCTGTGTTTTAATATGAGTGGGAACAGAGGTCTGCCTGAGGAAACTCAATTACATCCAGATGGGTCACTTTGCTTCCAGCTATATCCTGTTTCTGTTTTGAGACTTCAGAGTTACAATGGATATATTGCCCTGGTTACACGTTATTTTTGTAGCAGTTTCTTATTCTGGGGAGGTCTCTCACATAGCAAACAGGTTAGGAGGGAATTTCAAAGCAATAGATGCCCACATAAGAATGAGATGAAGCTACATACAAGGTTACCTTACATCTTAAGAATCCTATCAATGACAACAGATAAAAGCAAAAAAAAAAAAAGTCACACAAGCTTAAACTTTTTATTTACTGATATTACATTAATTGAACCACCCTACCTATGATATGTACCAATTACTTGTTGTATATGGTTCTTATAATATTTTAAAAATATTAGTAATTTAATAATGATTAACAAGCTTGTATTATAACAAGGGTACAATTCTACACAGTTCCCACTACCAGAGTTCCACATCCCACCCCATCCCCTCCATTGGAAGCTTCCCTATTCTTTATCCCTTTCTGGGAATATGGACCAAAATTCTTCATGAGGTGCAGAAGGTAGAACATCTGGCTTTTGTAATTGCTTCTCTGCTGGACAGGGGCTTTGGCAATAGTTCCATACCCCCAGCCTGTTTCTACTTTTCTCTAATGGGGTAGGACTCTAGAGAGGTAAGGTTCAGGGATATACTGGTGAAGTTATCTGCCCAGGGAACAGGGAAGTGAGAATGGAATCAGTTTTGTTGAGAATTAGAAATTGTTTTTATATTTTTGTGCTTTTGTCTAGTCCTAATTGGTTTTAAGATCAGTCAGAGTATTGTTGACAAAGCAAAATGCATTGGGAAAAATGCTACTGTCTTCATGATATTTTACCTGGGTGTTTTGAAATAACTCTATGAGGTCAAATTTGAGAAACATATTAGTGTTCACTTCCATGTGTTATATAAGCTTTGCTTCTTTTTCTACTTACCTAGAGTTTTTAATCCTTTATGATTTAAATTTTGTCAAATTATTTGGCCTTTTGTGAAGTCATGGATGAAACTCATAGTGATCATTATAAATGAGCAAAGAAACTGAAAATAATAGTCTGATGGCTTCATTCTTATGTGGCATGTAGTTAGTGAGTGAAGTGACAGATCACACATACACACACACACACACACACACACACACACACACACACACACACACACACACACACCACACCCCAAACAACTTTTGTGAGACTTTGGCAGATACTATAGGAAATTTGGAAGAGCTGGGGGGGGGGGGGTAGGTAGAGAGGACTCTATTTGGCAGTGCACTTTGGTGGTGTGCGGGAGGTGTGAACCTTTACTCTCCACATTGTCATTTTGTCAAGCAATAGTCAGTCAGTAACATGCATTTGAAAATAGTTGGTCAGTTGTTCTTTGGAACCAACATATTTTAGGCAAAATTACAATTGCAACACATGTTCAGGTAATGGTGATAGATGAAAAATAGGACATAATCTTCACCATGTCCTTGGTGATTGTTTTGCCTCATGATGTGGTATTTAAAAGCTGAAAGAAGTTTTATCAGTCTTGGTGATATCACCACTGAGATATTACTTCTGAACTTTTATCTTCTTCATTAAGCAGCCCTTGCATCTTAGATGAAGCTTGGACTTGCTCCACTTTGCTTTATTAATGTTCTTCTTTTGCTATCAAGTAGAATAAAACATCTGCTTGAATGCAGGACTCAGATGACATCTGAAGAATATAAAAATAGAGACAAGAGGGGAGGTTTTCAGTAAATTTGCAGAATGTTATCCATCCATAGTTCTGCTGTTGTACATTCAGATTTTCATTCCTTTAATCGATTTAATTATTTTTGATACAACATCAAGTTAGTAATTCCATTAGTTGATGTGTGTGTGTGTGTGTGTTCCTCTTACAGTGCATTAGTTCATGCACTATTTTTTTTAAATATTTATTTTATTTATTTATTCCCTTTTGTTGCCCTTGTTGTTTTATTGTTGTAGTTATTATTGTTGTTGTCGTTGTTGGATAGGACAGAGAGAAATGGAGAGAGGAGGGGAAGACAGAGAGGAGGAGAGAAAGATAGACACCTGCAGACTTGCTTCACTGCCTGTGAAGCGACTCCCCTGCAGGCGGGGAGCCGGGGTTCGAACCGGGATCCTTATGCCGGTCCTTGTGCTTTGAGCCACCTGCGCTTAACCCGCTGCGCTACAGCCCGACTCCCTAGTTCATGCACTATTATCTCATTCTGCAGCCTGGAAACAGTGGACATTTTTCTTACGATGAGTATTATCTGTTTTGATTATAACGCAAACTTTTAGCAGATGAGGGAAAATAAGAGCTTGAAAAATCAGAGTTCTTTGAGCACCCTGAAAGCTGGGCGGGGACACCCTAGAGTTAAAAGCACAGAAGCTGAAAGCCATTTTACTGGCTTGAATGACAACACATTTTACCTAGAGGCTCAAAGTAACTATTCGCTCTTTTTCAAGATGAAAGCCACTGCTGCACACACCAACCATTACAAGCATGTGGATTTAGGACTGAATGGACTCTAGGAGATCTGAGACCTGAAAAGATAAAACACAGACTAATAAAATGGTGAGCTGGATTAACTGAAGCAGAAAGACTAGCTTGGGAGTTATGTTGCAAAAGGAATCCTTTCAAGGCAAGTGGGTAGGAAACAAGAAAGGGATTAGTAACAGCAACCAAAACAAACACAGTCTCCTCAATGAAAACATAGTTATTTTCACCACAGGTCTTGGTAAACTGCGTCATTTTGAATTCTCCAATTGTGCCTCCATGCTGCTCTTTGGTGAAGGGAATGAAAAAGCAATACCCTAGGTTTTACAGCTTCAAATGACCCCTTTCATCATGAGGCAACACACCACTGTGTTAAATAGGTGTTGTATCTTGTCACAGACTGACTCTCAAGAGCACATTAAAAAGGGTTTCTGGGGGCAGACTTTAAAAACACAGGTTGACTTGAGCCAACATTGTGCAGTTAAAATACAACATGCTATTCACAGTGGTTTTAAGTAGTGTGTGCTGAGTTAATCAGCTCTGCATAAACATGCATTACAAGTCTCCATCTGAACACATTTCAATAGCATTATATAGTTTATATTTCACTATTTGATTTTTTAATAACTTTTATTAGTGACAAACGCTAGAAGAAGAAGTGATTCAGTAATGATTTATAAGATTAGAAGCTTACGGGGTAAGATATGGTTTCATACTGAACCCACCAGCACAGTTCTGTGTCCTCTCCACCCTCACTCCTATCTTCCCCTCCCCCTATGGATAACCATCATAGTTTTCACAAAGAATTAGTAACAGTTTTACTGCTTCTACTTTTTCGCAAATACACTTTTCATTTCTTCCTATTATATGATCAAACAAACCATCCCTTATCTGTCTCTCAGAGAAATGCAACCATTTGGTAACAGGTGAGGGGGCAAGGTGTTGGCACATCCAGTTAAGTAAACATAGTACTAAGTGCTAGGACCCATAAGGATCCCAGTTTGAACCCCTGGCTTCCCATCTGTGGGGGG